>NC_138744.1:33885112-34047612 GCF_965113295.1 Leuciscus leuciscus | reverse complement strand
GATGGATGGATGGATGGATGGATGGATGGATGGATGGATGGATGGATGGATGGATGGATGGATGGATGGATGGATTGATTGATTGATTTATTGATTTATAAGTTTGGTTTGGTTTTTAACCTTATGGTCCACTTAGGAGCCTACAACAAGTCACAGTAAAACATGAACATTTTTAACTATAACATAAAAAAAAAGAAAAAAAAATGTTATACAATCTTTTTTATTTGTTTTTTAATTTTTTCTTAAGTTTGGTTTTAAACCTTATGGTTCACTTGACTACAACAAGTCACAGTAAAACATGAACATTTTTAAAGCTACAATAAGTAATTGTTTTCAACGCTAGGGGTCGCTTACCTCTTACAATTACAAAGGCGTATGTTTGATGACGCATTTGCAGAATTATGGAACTTGCCGTCATGTCGAAGGATCTAATAATGTTTATGGATGACTGAATACATTGATAACATGACTGTGGTATGAAGCAGGTTGTGATTGCTAATGAGAGACGGATATCAGCGCCACACGCGAGTCCCGCGGATGTAAAGGAATGAGGACATTTCATTCTACCGAACTAACTTACCCACGAGTGCTGAATAATACTCACAGGTCAGTTTATTAGACGAATGAAACTTGTGAGGTAACGCAGCGCTGTTTCACTTGGTCTACACTATCACACTAAACTGCATTTGAGTGTGTTGAAAGTGGTGTCATTGGAAGCATGACTTATAGCAAGCTGCAGAGAGTGGCACACACAGCGAATAAGAACCAGATCTTTGAGGTCATACTCTTCCTTCAGCACTTTATGGACCCCATTGTTAACCCCCGTCATAACAGAGGCATTGTCAGTCCCCATCTCCAGGAGTTTCTCTTTTTTAAGACCACACTTCTTGAGGAAAGCCACAACAGCACGGGCTATAGATCTGGCATCTCCTCCCTCGAATTCAACAAGCCCCAGAAATGTTGAGACAATTGTCTGCTTGGTGTCACTAAAGTACCTTATCACAACCCCCAGGTATTTAGAAACAATTACATCCGTGGACTCATCGAGGAGGAGGTTGAAACGCTGGTCAGCCACATCTGCAACCAAGTTTTTCAGAAAGTATGGTGCTAGAACACCATTAATCATTTCTGTGCACTTTGTCCTGTGCATTTTGAAATGGGTAGCAGCAGTGAAGTCTGAGAAAGCAGCTCTACATGTGATCTACGTGTGATCACATGCCAGCATGGAGCAGTGTTCAGCGATCGCTAATGCCATGGCGGCCTCAGCCTCTTTAGCAGAGTCCATTTTTTTTAAGCATAAATGGCAGTTTTTTTGGGGGTGGAACTATCATAAGGCTTTGCCTTTTGAGTGTGTTTTTGAATTGTCTTGTGTTTTTTTACATCGCTAAGTTTGGTAAAGAAATCAGACTTACAATACAGACAGAATGCCTATGTATTATCTCCAATAAACAGCTTTAACCAACCTTTGAATGCAGGGTTTGAGTCCCACTCCTTTCTATATTTTTGAGTTTAGACTGAGTCATGATGAGCTAGCCAGCTAGTTTAGCTTATGTCACAGAGAGGCACACACACAGTGGACGAGAGTAAGTGACTGAGGCTGTGTGTGTGCAGCGATTTATTTTTGTGCAGTGATTAAATTTTTTTAGACAAAGAACGTTTTACATCCCGTGCTGAACGTAAGCCAGGGCGGTATCAGCCAGCGGTGGATTTCCGCACATGCGCGATTCATTGCAGTCTGGACACGGAGGGGTGAACATCTCCTGCTCTGACCACAGCTGCTGTGCGAGGACTGGACACCTGTGAGTGCTTTGGGACGGGGGTGGGGCCCACGGCAGCACCCGCTGCTTGTTGAGAAGAGTAAGAACGATATGTGCTTTCACTTCAGAGAGTCTCCAAAAGTCTCCAATAACACCAGAAAAAGTTGTTAGATTTGTCACTAGTCGCTTTCTTGAGAATGTGTCGCTAGAGGGGTCTGAATACTCGCTAAATATAGCGACACAAGTGCTAAGTTGGCAACACTCCACGCGACACGCGTGCTAAAACGTGGTAAACCAGTCACAACAGACTGAGCTGTCTGGCCAATCAAAGCAGAGTAGCTTGCAGAAAGGAGGGATCTAGAGAGATTGATTCATCTGACGAGTCGTTTGAGAATCATTGAAAATGTGGTGATGTGCAAATGTATATTATGAGAAAATTAAACAGTTTTTTGACCTTTGATGCAGGTAAACCTGTTGTAGGAGACTCCAAAACAACATTAGGAAACTTTAAAATAGCATAATAGGGGCACTTTAAATAAGTCTCTTATGCTCACCAAAGCTGTGAAAACAAATTAATATTGTGAAATGTTACTACAATTTAAAATAACTGTTTTCTATGTGAATATTTAGTAAAGTGTAATGTATTCCTCTGATCAGAGCTGAATTTTCACCATCATTTCTCCAGTCTTCAGTGTCACATGATCCTTTAGAAATCATTCTAATATGATGATTTGAAACAGTTATGCTGCTTTAAATCCTGATATTTTTTTTTTGCAACAGTGCAAAAAAATTTACTATAACTTTTGATCAATTTAGTACATCATTGCAAGGTATTAATTTCTCTGAAAAAAAACCTTTATCACCTCATTAAGTGAGAGATTACAAGGAATGTACAGTGTGTACAGGACCTTTAACACATTTGATCCACATTCCCTATTCTTATAAACATATATTAGCATAAAATGTAACCAAAAAATATTGATGCATTTTTATGTAGTCAGTTGATGATGCATTTAATTTGTGTTCAGGTTCAGAACTGATGCCTAAAGCTCTCTCCACTCGAATCATCGGAGGAATCTGGTGGTTCTTCACCCTCATCATCATCTCCTCCTACACAGCAAACCTGGCAGCGTTCCTCACCGTGGAGAGAATGGACTCGCCCGTAGACTCGGCCGATGATCTGGCCAAACAGACCAAAATAGAGTTTGGCGTCCTCAAAGATGGAGCCACCATGTCCTTCTTCAAGGTACAACCCTCTGAAACGATCATGTGGACGATTACCAATGACAAGACATGCTGTTTATTCCATGAAGCTTTTTGTCGAGAACCACTGCTGAATGTTAACAGAAGATGTGTTTGAAAGACAGCTTCAGCTAACTTTTCAAAAAAAGGAAGAACTTTTCTATTCTTGAGCGAGATAGAGAGAGAGAGAGAGAGAGAGAGAGAGAGAGAGAGAGAGAGAGAGAGAGAGAGAGAGAGAGAGAGAGAGAATCAATACAATTTCTCAAAAGCATTTTTTAAGCTTTTCCAGTTAGATCTTAATTCCCACTGTAAAAGCAAATTCTCCTGTGCTGTCACTTCTCATGTTTGAAGTGTTCCTTCATAATGATTTTTTATTTATTTATTATTATTCCAAAAGTTTTAACTTTTGCCTGCAGGGTTTTACTTTTTCAGAGCTTTGAGTTTTGGCTCTCAGATGCTGCAGTGCTGAGCATAGAAGAATATATAAAAATATATCAGGTTTCTGAGTGACACAAAATCAAGCCGTCTTTAAACCAGTAATTGCATATTCATACATTCTTTCAAAATATAGGCTGCTTTCATGGTTTCTGCTGATGTCGTAATATTTTTGATTTCTTTAAATAACCGTGTTCCAAAACATACATTAGCATTTTTTGTTTTGATTTATGTTTCAGTTCAAAATTGCTATCTTAAATTTCTATCAATACTATTTTTACACTTCCAAAGCCTTGCTTTGACATTTAGTTTACAAAGTTCCTTTGATTATGTGTCCTTTTTGTCTCCTGAAGTATATGATTTCAGCATTAGAATGTAGATTACAAAAACAGGTGTTTGCAATTAAAATAGCAAGCTGTCGCTGCCTGAACACCTTCAGTTCTGCTTGTTTTCTAAAACTTCAGCTGTGGTATTATTTCAGCAAGCAGACCTGGAACGACAAATGTTAATTTAACATTTTATCAAGAGTAATCAAAGAGTGCTCACACTTGTTCATTTTCTTGGGTCACTTTAAATGTTTCATGGAATTGAGCCAACAATTATCCGTGATTAGCTACGGTTTCTTACGTGACCTCCTTTAAAAAACCATGAAATGCCATTTAAACCGAGAGCTAATCGTGATGTTAAAGTTTCATTATCCTGAGACCGCAAACTACACACACACACACACACACACACACACACACACACACACACACACACACACACAATTGGTTCCACTTCTAAATCCACTAGTATGTTTCATGAGCTCACTATGAAGAAAACCCAACCCAGGCTCATTTGAAATACATGGCTTTGCCTACATTTCTGCCAAACTGCAAAACATCTCGGTTACGTATGGTAACCCTCGTTCCCTGAAGGAGGGAACGGAGGCATACGTCGTGACCAACGAATAGGAATCTCGCTAGCGAGGTGAAACTACTTCGAGTGAAACCAAACGAGCCAATGCACATTGGCGTGCAGTCATTTGCATCAGCTGTTCAGCCACACAGCACGGGTATGAGCAGCAGGTGCAATTGCACCTCAGTTTTTTGCTGAGGATCTGAGCCGATGAGCTGGCTGACCCGGCGGATGACTCGCAGCAGATGTGGTGACGGGACGTACGTCTACGTTCCCTTCTTTAGGGAACGAGGGTTAACATACGTAACTGAGATGTTCCCTGTCAGTCGGTCACTCTCCACGTACGTCGTGGCCGACAAATAGGAATCCCTACCAAAGCGCCACAGCTGCTGAATACTGGGTGACTTATCCCAAGGGAAAGACACGGGCTTCCGTTTAGGAGCAGCCGTGGAAGAAATACACATATGGGATCCCCGCAGGGTCATACATATGGGACCCAACCTAGACCCGGTTCTCAAGGATTCAACGGATAAAGTACTGGCACCGGACGCTCCGCCGCGTCCGGGCCGAGGGTGTTGGAGGACTCAACAGGTTTTTCACTCTGGAGCAATAAGGGTGCACAGTAGGGTGCAGCAAGCCGACAGAGCCGGGCCTCTCAGTGCCTCTACCCGTTTAGGGTGAGAGCACAGGAGGAGACCGGCTCTACACGTAGGCTATAATATCTAGCGAACGTGTTAGGTGTCGCCCAGCCCGCAGCTCTACAGGTATCTGTTAACGAGGAGCCACGTGCCAGTGCCCAGGAGGATGCAACGCCTCTCGTGGAGTGAGCATGCAACCTGAGCGGGCAGGGCACGCCTTGAGCTTGGTAAGCCAAGGTGATGGCATCCACAATCCAGTGGACCATCCTCTGCTTGGAGACAGCCTTTCCCTTCTGCTGGCCTCCGTAACAGACAAAGAGCTGGTCTAAGGTCCTGAGACTTTGAGTTCTGTCCAAGTACAAACGCCCAGACTCTAGGCACGATTTGTCGACCGAAAATGCCTGCAGGTCTCCTATCCTCTTGATAGAGGCCAGTGCAACCAGCTGCAAAGTCTTCATGGAGAGAAGCTTTAACCCGCTGGGGTCTGAGCTGTTTTCTGGGCCCTGGAGGTGTTCTGACATGCTCTGACATTTGTGTTTTTTTCTGTTACTAGTGACATTTTCATGGCTAAAGTCTAATTACACTGTATTTAGCACAAACTCTACTACAATAATATATCAGCAGCATGTATGTAAAAGTTTGTAGTTTTGAGATAATGACATTTATGCGTGGTTTGTGAAAATACAAAAAAAAAATTCTCACTGAAATAAGGCCATGAAACCCATACTGATTATTTCTTCACAAGACTTTTGAAAATTGTATGACGTAGCCTAGAATATTTGCTCCAAAACTATGTGAAAATCACCCTGACTGCTCATTCAGATAAGACAATATATTGATTTAAAATTTTTACGACGTGTTTTGTGTGAGAAAGCTTTATGCGGGAGCTCATTAATATGTAAGCTTTTCACACCTGAGAAAGACAAAGACACTCCCCTAACTGCCCTATTAGGAGCTATCAGGCCCTGTCATCAGGGCCGGCGCGTGCACTTCTGCCGCTCTAGGCGAAAAACATTTGTGCCGCCCCTAGGGCTGGTCCGAACAGGGCAGCGGGAAGTGGGGGTGCTGGGGGTGCTGCAGCACCCCCTGTTTTCACAGAATTGTAAATGCAACGCATATGTTTGTTCATTAAAATGTATTAATTTTGAGCATTTAGTCATTTATTTGTAATAAACACTTTAAGTGGGCTATTTAATTTTTTTTATTTATATGTTAAATTATCTTTTTAAAACATAAGCGCAGAGTGTTACGTAATATTGTGTGTGTGTGTGTGTGTGTGTGTGTGTGTGTGTGTGTGTCGAAAGAATTTGTCCGCAGCTGCTCAAAAAAAAAAAAAAAAAACCCGTCAAAAACCCCACTGTCAGTGTTTTGTAAGGAACAGGCAAATATGTAAAATATAGCAGGAGACATTTTAATTGTTTTCTAATAAAACAGTTATTTTTTATGTCATTGTCGGCTAGACAGATGAAGTTGACGACTCGCGATCTTCGCAGCGCCAGAGAGAAATGCACATTTCATACGAATTACATAAGCAGCGCAGTCTGTTTTCTTTCGTTTTGAATTGTTCTGCTTAAAAGTAGACATTTCAAGCTATCTATATGTCTCAGGTCTGTGAGGCAATATATAGGCCCACGGTGAGTACGGTTCATTTATGAGACGAGCTCCAGGTTCGCCAGCGCCTCCGTGTCCTGATTATCTATTTTCTAATAGCTTATATATTCTTCTTATTTATTGAATCCAGACAATTGGTTGATGAAACATCGATTAAAATTAAGATACAATTAATACAAAACGAAATTAAATTTAAAGACAGGCTTTGTGCTTTCAGTTTGAGGTCTCTGTGAAAGTTTTAAAACATTCTTTTAGTGCCGCTTTAGAGAAATACATTTAAAAAAAAAAAAGCGACTTAGTCCAGTGCGACTTAGGCTATATATGTTTTTTTCTTCCTCGTGGCGCATTTTGTGACTGATATGCGACTCCGGAGCAATAAAATAAAAGGGACTCCGGAATAAAAGCAGAATCAATAAAGTCAAAAATGTGATGTGCAGTCAGGTTTGAGAGTGTGCGCGTTTTTTGAGGAGTTTTATAGTCTTGATATTGTTTCTTATTCAAAAGTGGTGACGCCCCTATCCACGCTGCACTAGCAATATAAAACGCACACACACATGTCTGTTAAATTAAGCAATACTTTAAGGTAGTCTATATTTTTCTGACTAACAAATTACTGACACAGTAAAGGGTAGATTTAAATTAAGAAAAACAAAATTTCAATAAAGAAAAACAAAATTTCAATAAAGAAAAAAACTAAATGTAAAATTTAAATAAAGAAAAAACGAAATTTAAATAAAGAAAAAAACATTTAAATAAAGAAAAAACAAAATTTAAAATTTAAATAAAGAAAAAACGAAATTTACATAAAGAAAAACGAAATTTACATAAAGAAAAACGAAATTTACATAAAGAAAAACGAAATTAAGTTAAATTAAAATCGAGATTAATTTAGATTGATAATAATGGGTAAAAATGCTAATTGCCTATATTTTGTTTCTATTGTTATATTTTCCACAATGTCAAAGCAACGCAGCTTAACCCAAAACACAAGCTCAGGCATGCACTTCTGTCCATACAAACTCCGCTGTTCTGCGCTCTAGCCAGAGAACACCCCAGACAGCAACATAGTGTCGGCCCAGATCCGGCCCACATCTGGCAGAGTTGGATTCCACAAGGCCCAGATGTGGGCCGGAACTAGGCCGACACTATGTTGCTGTCTGGGACTCCCGTTGCAGGAACACTTTAGGCCAAGAGGAAGCAAATATATACATACCGGTATACTATGCGTAGGTGGATGTGATCGGGGATTTTGGCTGTGTAACATTTAAAGCCACTTAAATTAACGAAATGACTCAAATAAAGATTCGTTCATTTTTATGAACGAGATCGAACAAGAGAGTCAGTAAAATTATCCGAACTTCCCATCACTCAGTCATGAGTCATGACTCGTGAGAGCAGGGGGCGGGGCGGCGCGGGGCGGCGCAGGGCGGCGCAGGGCGGCGCAGCGGCAGCTCAGCAAATCATATAGCCTATTTTGTGAATTGTTCATTCCCGATTGGCACACATTTTGCCGCCCTTACAAAAGTGCCGCTCTAGGCAATTGCCTAGTTCGCCTATATGGACGCGCCGGCCCTGCCTGTCATTCAGAGCAACCTTGCACAAAGAATGATGAGATTTAAAAAAGAATGGCTTTTAGATTGTTTGGATTTATTTACAACACAACATAATCCAAAAATTCACAAAAAATGACAAAAGAGCACATTGAAAACAATGATCCAAAGACAGAGACCTTTGTGCCATTCCTAAAAACATTGTACATACCTTTTATTTCCAAGGTGTTTGATTTTCACTTTACCATGTTCATATGAGACTCATGTGAATGTTGAAGTCAGCAGGACTCAGTTGCATCAGGGCCCTGTAAAAAAAAAAAAAAAAAAAAAAGTGAACATACTGATATCAAGAGAAACTATAGGGCTGCACGATTTTGGGAATAGATTTTAGATTTTTCTGGTTAAAATTTCTTTTTAAAATTCACAGAATACACACACACACACACACGTTTCCAACAATATATAATGAACACCAGGTTTGTTGTGCCTTGTAGGCATAGGCTACGCAGTGCTGCATAAAAAAATAATAACAATAAATTAAATCTTCCAAAAGATTTCAAGAACAACTACGCTAGAGAAAAATATATTGATTATCATATGTTACTTCAAATGTTTCCATTCGTTATGATGATATGAAATGAGATAATAGTAAAAAACATAAAGCCTAATGTTTGGTGCATTTTTCCTTTCAAACGCAATCGCGCTCCAAAATATGATACATTCAAACGCACAGCGCGCTCCAAAATATGATACATTCAAACCCATAGCGCGCTCCAAAATATGATACATTCAAACCCATAGCGCGCTCCAAAATATGATACATTCAAACGCACAGCGCGCTCCAAAATATGATACATTCAAACCCATAGCGCGCTCCAAAATATGATACATTCAAACGCACAGCGCGTTCCAAAATATGATACATTTAAACGCACAGCACGCTCCAAAATATGATACATTCAAACGCCATCGCGCTCCAAAATATTAAACATTATGGTTATACATATCTATGTTTGAGCAGATATCGACAAACAGTATTTAACAGTAAACACAGGTCTAAATAGTATAATATTCACCATATATCTAGCAACAGTTCAACTGCAATGTGAAGTTTATGCAACAATACCATAAACTAATAAGTAAGAATTTCTTACCTTACATCTTTCTTGTCTTCAAATCGCGTTCTTCTTCTTCTGGGGATAAATCCAATGTAAGCGTGTCTTCCAAACTCGACGAAAAGCAGAGACTTGTGAAGTGTTTTGGTGTTTTGTGTTTGAGGTAACGAGGGCGTTCGCGTTCCATGTGGAGATTTGCATGTGAATCTCTTTTGCGCGAGTGGGCGTGTCGAATAAAAAAAATAATTAGCAAGCGTTTGAGATACTGGACATCCTGTTGGTTTTATACAAATTACTTAAACAGAGAATATTTGTTTTCAGTTTGAATCCGATCATTTAAAAGTACACACTTAAATGTGTATAAAGGTATATGGCTCATAAATGTGTGACAAGTATTCGCTGAGTTTTGTTTCAGTTTATAGACGTGCTCAAGAAAAAAAAGTTCACCGCGACGGAGAGGCAGAACGCACACCCTGTTTATTTTCTTTATTTTACAAAAGCACAATGTTTTGATTTGATTGTAAGTGGACACATACAAAAGTAGAAATATCACAGATTCTTTTTTTATATTTCTTTTTTCTGTATAACCATAAATGACGGAGTAATTTAAGTTTATTGTACTACAATGTGAAGAAAATCCAGCAAAACGCGGGGGCGCGTTTGCCGACCTCAGAGGGTTAAGTCTGTTGACCTGTCTTTTCCCAGTTGACCTGAAGACCCAACTGGCTGAGGTGCCTGAGCACGAGGTCCCCATGTTCGCATAACTGATCTCGAGAGTGTGCTAGTATGAGCCGGACGTCGAGATAGTTGAGGATGTGAACGCCCTGTTCTCTCATGGGAACAAGTGGCCCCTCCGTGAAGACACAGGGAGACAGGGACAGCCCGAAGGGGAGGACACAAGGGCAGTACAAGGACTGATATGCTCGACCCTCGAACGCAAAGCGCAGAAACGGCCTGTGTCGAGGAAGAATCGAGACATGAAAGTACGCGTCCTTCGACCAATCTCTGGGACGGATGCATTCGAAAATGCGTTTCTGCGTGAGCATTTTTAACGTTAGCTTGTGGGGACTCCGATTCAAAACTCGCAGGTCCAAGATCGGTCATAACCCACCGCTTTTCTTGGTTACAATGAAGTAGGGACTGTAGTACCCTGACCTCATATCGGCTGGAGGGACCAGCTCTATCGCGTCATCACCTGCACCACTGCCTGAAGTAACCCTCTGTGCAGGATTAGATTGCGGCAGAGGCGCAGGGACTCCGCTCCTTTGCAGGAATGTGAGTCTCGACCGTAGCTTCGAGATGGTCATCTTCCCACAATGGGTACATGACTCATCCACGAACGCTGCATCAGCATGTTCAATGCCCAGAGACACTACTCAGCGTTTGTGACCATCCCACGATCCCAGGTAACGACCGCATCCAGAAACACACAGGTAGATTGACATCTTTAAAAAGACGCGCTCTACCCGTGCAAGCTCTTTCAGGAGACTACTCTCCTTGGTGCTGAAGCACGCAGGGGAACGGTCGCAGCGAACACAGACAGGGAAGTGTGCAGCCTGTCATGCCTCTCTCGCGCCGATCTTACCAGCCGCTTTCAGCGCTCTTGGCGCACCGTACCAGATGTAAGAACAGCCTTTTTGTTTTGCTCAGTTTACAAACAACACAAACACAAAAAGACAGAAAGAGAGAGAGAGAGAAAGAAGTCGACCCCACTGCCGCACTGTATGGGCCGCACCAGACGTGAGAGATCCTCCTGGAGAGCTTGCTCATTTAATATAAACAGCTTCCCTGAAGAGAACAACATCGAAACGCTCGGCTCCGAAGTAAAAAGTGCAATCGCACCTTCTGCTCATTATATACCCGCTCTGCGTGGCTGAACAGCTGATGCAAATGATTGCACACCAATGTGCATTGGCTCGTTTAGTTTCATTCGAAGTAGATTGGCCTCTCTCACGAGATTCCTATTCGTCGGTCACAACCTACGTCGAGAGTGACCAATTGATAGGGAACTATACCCATACAGACATTCCACGGGAGTTTTAAGCTGAAATGAACACTACTGTTCTGTTTGACAAAAATTATGATTACAGGGGCAAATTATCAATAATGAAAGAATTTTTTTTTTTTTTTTTTTTTTTCACATTACTATGTGAGGACCTCAAAACACTTTTACCATAGTCCATGATTTGTAAACTAATACATTTTGACATTCGTATCACAATCAGTTTCATATATTTGGCTTTTCTAATGTAGTAAACTTGCTCAGTCGCTCATCTAATCTCACCATCACCATGATTTTTGGAATGACTTCTCTTGAAAGGAAGAAGTTTTAGTCACATAACATCGGTTAATGGAAACGCCGCCATTTCGAAAATATCATTAGACAAAACACAAAATATTGCAAAGTTTAGCGCAAATCTGTAATGGAAACATGGCTATGTATAACTCCTCTAGTCTAGTGTACATGCCACATGAAAAGTGCAGTGAAATGTACCTGGACCAACATATTTTTAGAAATGTAGGCAGAGTCACATATTTCATTATAGTCACATAATGAGCCTATTTTGCAACCACGTATCCCACAATGCAACGTGCTCGACTTGACCAGTGTAAAGAAATGAACCAAACACATTTTTCCAACACATTTTCTAGACTTAATATTTAACCAACCACCAACATGTAATTTTTTACACAAATTGACTGAATAATGCAAAATAACCATGCAGCATATTGTTGTTTGGAACACTTATTTTTGAATACTGCTTCACATATTATTTTCAAAAATATTATTGACAGTTTCTAATGAAAAGTATCCAGCAGGTAGTAGGCTAGCGTTCACGTACAGTAAAACGAGCACAGCTGTGGTGAAAGCAGGATAATAACTGCCATAATCCAGTGTACACAGTGCCTGTTTAATCTAGGAAGTGTCAGCTGTATCACTCCAGTCGCTTATTCATTCTTGTGCAGTCCAACGTTGAAACCAATTCCCAGCCACTTTCAATTATATTGAGAGACACCAGGGAAAATAGCGTTTGAAGGGGGAGGAACAATAACAGGTGCTCAAGGTTAAGAGAAGAGTGCCAACACCAGCACACCGTAGTGTGAAGCTGGAGAGTGTCACTGTAATGGAGACGAGACTCAGGACGAGGAAAATCTCCTGGATGTCTAGTGTGTTGCTGTCAACTGGACCTACAACAGTTTCTGTTCTACTATATGCGGTTGCAGCAAAACACATAGTCACATGACAATTGTGTAAATTTGTCATTTTATACAAAAGAAGTGTGTTGCATAGGGATGTTGAATAAAAACATTTCAGTTATTCTTATGAAATGACATAGTATGCAATTGCATACATTTTGTATTCAAATTAGCATGCAGATTCAGTTTTGCAAGTGTTGGTTATTTTGCACAAAATAAGCACAGAGCTAATTGTTTCTGCTTGATCAGCGAGCATTTTTATCCAAAGCAACACATGTATTAAAAGTTCAGTCCCCTGGAGTGTCCCGAGGTTAAATGTCTTAATCAAGGGCATGAAGGTGGAAGCTCATGAATCTCTTGTTGTGTAGCGTCATCCTTTCAGATATTAGCCTGGATCTTAAAATGCTGTCACACCACACTATTCATCAACATCAACTCCAAAAACATACTTATACATTACATTTTCAGCAGTTTACAGCTGAAATAAACACTTGTGACAGTAAACAAATAGCAAATTTTATTCTATTAACTAGCAAATTATCAATAACGAAATACTTTTTTTTTTTTTTTTTTCACAATATTAACTGTGAAGGTAAAGGTAACTGTGAATTGTGTGATTAAAGTCAGAATTGCATCATATAACATCGCAATTGTGTTATAAAGTCAGAATTGCATGATACTGTTACGAACTGCTCCGAGACAAGAAGGTTGAGGATCCAAATGCAGTTTATTTAAAGTGTTATTCAGAATTGCAGTCAAAATCCAGGCAAAGGTCATACACAGGCAGGCAATCCAACAAACAGACAAATCCAGAGGGTGAGGCAAAAACAGGAAAACCAGGACACGGGCAGAGATCAAGAACCAGGAATAACAACAACAAAGGAAATGCTCAGAAATGCAGTGGAATAACGTACAAGACTTCGCAGGGAATAATGAGGTGAACCAGGCTTATATAGGGTGAACTAAAGAATATAATGAGACACAGGTGAATGTGATAATCAGGGATGATGAGTCCGGGCAGTGAATTATGGGAAATGTAGTTGTGAGTGAATCATGATAGTCTGGTGTGGAGTGCCCTCTGGTGGCTTTCAAGGGCACTCCAGCTGGTGACCGTTACATAGCCCCCCCTCAAAGGAGCGGCTTCCAGACGCTCTAAACTTGTCCAGGAGGGAGGTGGAGCAGAGGCGGACCCGGGGGCGGGATGGTGGGCCAGGCCCGTGGAGCGGATAATGACCTGGAGACTGCGGCAAGACGGGAGGCCAGGCTGTGCAGGTGACCAGGCTGTGCAGGCGACCAGGGCGGATCAGGCTGTGCAGGCGACCAGGGCGGATCAGGCTGTGCAGGCGACCATGGCACAGGAACAGACACCGGCTCAGGAACAGGAACCGGCTCAGGAACAGGAACAGACACCGGCTCAGGAACAGACACCGGCTCAGGAACAGGAACAGACACCGGCTCAGAGGATGCGGTGGCCATCTTGTCCGAAGACACAGGCGTGGAGTCGGCCATCTTGTCCGGAGACACAGGCGTGGAGTCGGCCATCTTGTCCGGAGACACAGGCGTGGAGTCGGCCATCTTGTCCGGAGACACAGGCGTGGAGTCGGCCATCTTGTCCGGAGACACAGGCGTGGAGTCGGCCATCTTGTCCGGAGACACTGGCTCGGCGGCGGCCATCTTGTACGGAGACACTGGCTTGGCAGGCGTGACGTGAACAGTCTCTGGATCAGCAGAAGTGACGTGAACAGGCTCTGGCTCGGCAGAAGTGACGTGAACAGGCTCTGGCTCGGCAGACGTAACGTGAAGCTCTGGCTCGGCAGGACTGACGTGAAGCTCTGGCTCTGGCTCGGCAGGTCTGACGTGAAGCTCTGGCTCTGGCTCGGCAGGACTGACGTGAAGCTCTGGCTCTGGCTCGGCAGGACTGACGTGAAGCTCTGGCTCTGGCTCGGCAGGACTGACGTGAAGCTCTGGCTCTGACGTGAAGTCAAAATCCAGGCAAAGGTCATACACAGGCAGGCAATCCAACAAACAGACAAATCCAGAGGGTGAGGCAAAAACAGGAAAACCAGGACACGGGCAGAGATCAAGAACCAGGAATAACAACAACAACAACAAAGGAAATGCTCAGAAATGCAGTGTAATAACGTACAAGACTTCGCAGGGAATAATGAGGTGAACCAGGCGTATATAGGGTGAACTAAACAATATAATGAGACACAGGTGAATGTGATAATCAGGGATGATGAGTCCGGGCAGTGAATTATGGGAAATGTAGTTGTGAGTGAATCATGATAGTCTGGTGTGGAGTGCCCTCTGGTGGCTTTCAAGGGCACTCCAGCTGGTGACCGTTACAGATACAAACTAGCAATTGCGAGTTATAGTCAGAACTGTGAGATATAAATTTGTAATTGCAAGTTATAAAGTCAGAATTGCAAGAAAAAAAGTCAGAATTGTGCTTTATACAGAACAGATTTGATTCAAAGAAGCTTCACAGTGACAAATCAGTGCAAACTTCATCAAATTATGAGACAAATTAAATATTTGCGCTAAAGCAGCTCAATAGTGTCATTATTCAGCTCAAATCAGTTCAGTGTTGATTCAGTTCAGTTTAATAACTGTGTAAAAGTTGATCCAATTATGAAATAAGTTAAATTTAGCTATAAGCATCACTATTGAAGACAATAGTGTCTTGTGAATATACAGTATATTGTACGGACCAGCAAACCAGAGTGAGTCCAAAAATGCCAACACATTCTACTTTAGATTACTGAAAAAAATATTCTTCTCTCTTTCAGAAATCCAAAGTGTCTACATTTGAGAAGATGTGGGCTTTCATGAGTAGCAGACAGAGCACATCGTTCGTCAAGTCCATTGAAGACGGGATTCAGAGAGTGTTAAAGTCCGACTATGCTCTGCTTATGGAGTCGGCCACCATTGAGTACGTGACCCGCAGAAACTGCAACCTCACGCAGGTCGGCGGCATCATCGACAGTAAAGGTTACGGCATCGGCACCCCGAAAGGTAAAGCCACTGGTACTACACGAACTGTTTCACCGTTACTACACAAACTGTTTTGATTCTGAAAGCGGATGAGCCACAAGATAAGCGGTTGTAATATGCTATAATGTATGCTGACCTTTGACCGTGCATTCTCCTTTCTGACCCACACGATTAGGAATATATCTCTTGGTGGAAGAATTACTTTGTGTAGTTTGATTTATATTTAAGGAGAAATATACCTATAGACATATTTTGGGGACAAATTTGAACCCAGAAGTGAGCTAAATCTGACAAAACCTCTAAAGGACATCTTTCTGTTTCTGAACCTAATGAAATTTTATTTCAGGATTGAACTTCATTCAAGTTTGTTATAAATGACTGGATTGTTTTCATGTCTTTCACATTGATTAAGTGAAGTTCTATTCACCTTCATTGATATGAATGTGAATCAAAATTGAAGTTTGGTGGATCTGACCACCAAAAGCAAGAGATTTGATCAAAAGATTATGTAAATATCACATACTGACCTCTTAGCTGAATTCATAAGACTTAAAAGCTGCATAGTTTGCAGTGTTGAAGTCATTTTACATGCCTAAAGCCTAGTGTGACTGGAACTTTACACAGTATTCATTAAAAACTGAGCGTGAAATAGAGTGGGTTACACAGTGTGTGTGTGTGTGTGTGTGTGTGTGTGTGTGTGTGTGTGTGTGTGTGTGTGTGTGTGTGTGTGTGTGTGTGTGTGTGTTTGTATTTAATGCATTGTTGAAACGCCTCTCCTTTCAAGCATGGAGTTGGTGTCAGAATGTTAAAGCATTCTTGTTTAATTGCAGTTTTCTCAGTACCTGATATTCCAATGAAGATTCTAATTTATGAATGACTTTATTCCAGGCTCGCCATACAGGGATAAAATCACGATCGCTATCCTGGGTATCCTGGAAGATGGCCGTATGCACATGCTGAAGGAGAAGTGGTGGAGCGACAGCAACTGTCTGGAGGACGAGCGCTATGAGACGGGTCCCATGGGCATCCAGAATCTGGGCGGCATCTTCATCGTGTTGGCATCTGGGCTTGTGCTGTCCGTGTTCGTGGCGATAGGAGAGTTCATCTACAAACTGAGGAAAACTTCAGAGCGCGAACAGGTGAGATGGACTGGAAGTGAAAACTATAATGTCATTTACTAATAAAAAGGAAAGAAAACGATTACTTGTGGTGTTCTTTGAACACTAAAGGTCCTTACACACAGAGTCAGAAATTTTTGCACGTTAAAAATTAAATACGATCTCATGTCACGTTTTGTCTGTCATAAAAAAACAGATTAATTAATTCGTATCAGACTCAGTGTGCAAGGTTTTTGTGCGTGACAAAGTTTTAGCATGACCCTTGTAATGTACAATGTAATATACTTTTTGCATTCATGGGTCCGTTTGAACCTGGTGGAACGTAAGCTTTTAAAAGAGTCATGACTTAATATTTCACAATACTGTGGAGATGGCGAGTCAGCATCGTCAACTTCATCTTTGCAGCCAACACTGACTCAGAAAACACTAGTTTATTAATACATATTTAAAATGTCTCTTTGCTATTTCTTTTTCAACACATTCATAACTTTTGCCAGTGATTTGCAGCAAGCTTTATGCGTGCGCTCGAGTGCGGAATAGGCTATATTACACATATATACTATATATTTAAGTCAGGGGTAACCCATATATTTTTAAAATAAACCATATTGTATCTGATCAGTACTTTTCATTAATGAATGAATGTGCATTTTTGGGGGAAATGTTTAAAGTTTATTTATTAAAGGGGTCCTATAATGCCCTTTTCACAATATATAAAAATGTCTCTGATGTCCCCAGAGTGTGTATGTGAAGTTTTAGCTGTAAATACTCCACAGATATATATATATATATATATATATATATATATATATATATATATATATATATATATATATATATATATATATATATTTTATAGCATGCTAAAATTGTCACTTTTTAAGGGCAAGCAAAAACACTGTTTTTGTGTGTGTCTCTTTAAATGCAAATGAGCTGCTGCTCCCGGCACAGATTATTGTGTTTTTACCATGCTATTATTAAATTTACTACCTTTTTATTATTAAAAATGTAGAATGCCTTTAAAAAAAAAAAAATTTAAAAAAAAATACAAGAGTGATGCAAGACAACTATATATTTTTTATCAATATTTATGAGAAATTTTATCTGACAATATCATTATCTGAAATTTATAAGAACATATAATGTGAGAATTACCAATATAAACTATGGAATTTTTAGAAATTTGAATCGACCTTTTCCGGGTCAAAACAGACCTGAATGCGATGAGAGGGTTAAGACATCAGGCTTGAAACTGCAATGCTCTATCAATCACGCAGGACTGAACATCACGCAGAGTCCTACAAAACCTCCCACATTAGCCCAGCAACTGCTAAAACGCCAGAGCAATCACCCAGAAGACCCTAGCGAATGCCTAGCGAGGCCTTGTACCGTTACACGTACAGAGAAACAGATTTTAGACATGCTGAGATGAAGATGTTCAGCACGCTGACTAAAGCTGAGCCTTCATTCACACCTGATAACATCACAGAATAGATCTGCTATTTGAAAGGAGAGATGAATAACCGATCGAACATCAAAAAGCATAGCAAGCAAATCGCAAATCACTTTTTATGTAGACACATCTCGCAGATAAGATGCCAGTGCTTGAGGTTGACATTTAAACCACTTTGATCATGTATTTGAGTGTAAAAGCACGCTCTAAAATGAGAATATTTTTATCACATCCTCCTCAAAATGAATTATGTTCCTTACTAAACTGGAACATTGTGTTATTTTTCCACACATGTTGGAAGTTATTTTAAGGATAGTTTTTGGTCTCGTTTAGAAGTAGCTATAATATCATTTTGCTTGTCAAAAAAAAACAAAAAAAAAAACACATTGAACACTGAAAGACGTAAAAAGGCAAAAATATCAATCTATTGCTTTGCTAAGATCTGTTTTATAGTATAAACACTACAGTTGAAAAGTTTGTGGGGCTTTAAAAAAAAAAAAAAAAAAAAAAAAAAAATATATATATATATATATATATTATTATTATTTTATTTTATTTTTTTCTGATGGATCACGTGACAATGACAGTAATGATGCCGAAAACTCAGCTTTGATCACAGGAATAAATAACATTTTAAAATATATTCACATAGGAAACAGTTCATTTTAAGGGGTGGTTGATTATGATTTCACTTTATTTAACTTTAGTTAGTGTGTAATGTTGCTGTTTGATCATAAACAACATCTGCAAAGTTACGACGCTCAAAGTTCAAAGCAAAGGGAGATAATTTCTTTTACAGAAATCACTTTTTAAGGACTACAACAAACGGCTGATAGGAACTACAATGAGCTTCTTCGCGAGTTAGTGACATCACTAACTCTAAAATTTGCATACACCCCGCCCCTGGGAACGCGATTTATAGATTATCATGACAGAATATGCTAATCAATAACTAGAAGATAGTTAACTCCACATCAGCTACATAAATTCATCAAATAACCATTCAGATATGTCCTGTTGCTTCTACATGTTGTCACTTCTTCTTGAGTCTCTCCATCTTTGTCTGACTCCGGTTTGAACATAAAAGGCTAAATGTTTTTTAAATGTTCAGTGTGTGTGTGTGTGTGAAGTAGCAGCTCATTTGCATTTAAAGGGACACAAAAACAGAGCATTTTCGCTCACCCTCAAAAAGTGACAATTTTAACATTCTATTAAAAAAAATGTCTGTGGGGTATTTTCAGCTAAAACTTCACATACACACTCTGGGGACATCAGAGACTCATTTTACATATTGTGAAAAGGGCATTATAAGACCCCTTTAAATTGAAATAATAGTTCAGAATATTCCAGTTTTTACTGTATTTCTGAAAAACCCCTTGGTGGCATGAGACTTCAAATATTTACCACAGTTAGCACCAAAATGTCTTCCTCAGCTAATGAACGTGAAAGTACTTACTTCCTCTTTTGTTGTTATCCTTCCCACCCCACCATGTCCCTTTTTTTCCATCAAGAGGTCTTTCTGCAGTGCGGTGACGGACGAGATCAGACTGTCGTTCACGTGCGAGAGACGGGTGAAACTCAAGCCACCCCACCAGCATCCGCCACCAGCCACGCTGAAGACAGACGCGGTGATCAACATGCACTCCTTCAACGCCCGTCGCCTGCCAGGACAGGACAACATGAGCCGCAGCACCGCAACGACGCCCGTGTTTCCATGACTTGCCTGGGCGACGGCCAACTGAGGCACGTCCCCGGAGCCGTGCCGGAGAGCAGGGACTACGGCTCCGAGATGATCACGGCATTCACCATCAACCGCAGAGACATCCGACACCACATGGCCAGTCAGAACGGTGGCAGTAGCAGCAAACCAGTTAGTGACCACATCCTCAAACCAATGTATCCCACAATGCCATTGCGAGAGGGAGGCCGATCCGTATCCTTCCTGTGAGAACGAACCACGTCTAGCCAAACTAACCGAGTCTGATGTTTACAAACGGCACTCGAAAGACTCGAAGGAGCCCCCTCCCCCACCCTCCCCCGATCAAACGAAAACGTGTTTCTCATTGGAACCGAGTGAAAATGTGGAAACGAGGCTTTTTATGAGCATGGCAATAAACGAACAGACGTGAATGGGAGTAGTTTTCTTAGAGTATCATTTATAGCACATCAAGTTCATTTCAAAGAGTTTTTGTGGGGGTGCAAAACAAACGTCTCTGTGAATGCGATGTACATTACAGGTATGCGTCAGACTGTAGGAACGGTTTAGTTTAATACCGCAGCAGTCATGTGACCTGCTAGATTAGTAGAAAACCCTTAGACTGCGAGTTTAGAGAGTGCAGACGGACATCCTTTGCTCACGGAAATGCACAAACAAACAGGGTTGATTTCATTCGAGTCACCTAAACGAATTGACAAATGAGTAACAACTCTGTACGGCAGTTTTGAGCAAGACTTGAAGCCATTCTGATTTATTTGTGCTTCATACATTGCCGGCAGATGTTTTTTTTTTTTTTTTTTTACACAGCGAGATCTAATGGTAATGACGGATAAACACAAGAGTTGCCAAAGATCTGTCGTCCAAATGGATTTAGACACTTGAAACGCAGCTTGCCCTACAGACAAGAGAGCGAGTGACACGTTTGTTAAATGAGTTATTCCTGAGAATTACAGCCTTCATGTCAAGAATACTCACTTCACATGATGCGTACAGAGGATTCAACACAAAACGAAGAGCTTGCCATATATGAAGAGCTTATGAAGGAAACCGTTTTAAGACATACATGAGTGAGAATGTCTCTCGCCATGTATCTATTCAGCTACGACTATATTGGCTTTTGCCATCAGCATCTGCTATGTCAACTTGTGGAAGTACGGAGTTTATAGATGGTGTGGCCTTCGTCAAAACATTAAATCATTCCATCTTCCACTCTTGTTGTTGTCAGGTTTATTTACCCAAACTGAAAATCACCCACATATAGTTCCAAAACCTGTGATATTTTGTCTTCCCTGACACACAAAATCCGATGTTAGGCAGAATGTCCAAGCTGCACTTTTTTTTTCCATACAATGAAAGCTGATGAGAGCTTTAAAAAAAAAGGATAAAAAGTACCATAAAAGTAGTCCAAGATTAGATGTCAAAACCTTGTCTCACACATACAGTAGCTATCGTGTAGATTGAGAAAACTCAGCATAATGTACTAGTCATACAGACTACTTTTATAGTGCCTTTATTGTCATTTTTGTGTGTGTTTGGAAATATAAATCACCACCCGCTTTTGTTGCATGGAAAAGAGTAGCTCAGATATTCTGCCTAAAATGTATATAAGAAAGAAAATTATAATTATACCAGTTTGGAACAACATGAGGGTTAGTAAGCGCTGGCAAAATGTTCAGTTACACTTTATTTTGATAGTCCACTTTAGACATTCTACTAACTATAAGTAACTTTGCAACTACATGTGAACTAACAGTCATTAGAGTATTAGTAGACTGTTAGGTTAGGGGTCAGGTAAATAGAATAAGTTGACATGTAGTTGACCATCAAAATAAAGTGTTACCAAATGTTCATTTGTGGTCGAATCAACCTAATGGAAAGTTAATGTTTGAATATTTAAAACATTTTTGTTTATTTTGTTTTGTTGTCCATAGTATCATGCATAAATCTTGTGATCCATGTGATCATCAGAAGCTGAAAGTGATTCCATTGATAATGTGGGTAACATTTCAACACCTTCATTTCAAAACATGCTCGTATTCTCCTTTCTCTTTATGTGTTATCTAAACTTGATGTTACGATCTGAGATGATCAGGAGACTTTCACATTTGCATATTTAAGTCTTCATCCAATAAAGAGAGTCAACAAAGACGGCTACAGTAAATTGCAATACAAGCATGTTAAACATCAAAACTGCAATACAGATGTACGGTACTGGACCCTCTCATCTCTGAACGTGGCATTTACTGACAGTTCATAGGTAGTTGAAAAACATCCGTGACGGTTTTCAATGTGGGAAACCCTATAAACGTTCCCATGATGAGGTGTAGGTGCTAAAGTCTTCACCCGCTGCCCCCTCCCGCGGCAGCTCGACCAATCACAGGCCTCCGTGAGGTCAACCTAACGGACAGTGTCGAACACAAAAGCAAAAACAAGAGAAAAAAAAAAAAGAAGAAGCATTTTTGTGTTTTTATGGTGAATTATGTATCGACCAGAATAACTTCATGTGACTCGATGTTTCTTTGGTGAAAGCTCATTGTATATGTGTTATTCAAATTCTGTGTAATTTTAACACTCTCTTGCAAAGTAGGGTATATATTAGATGAAGAGAAAATTACTGTATTTTGCTAAATACCGATGATTTTTACCTGTATTTTTTTCCTCAGCTCTTCTCTTCTTGATAATTTGTGCGATGCTGTATCAAGTGTGATACATGCATATTGTAATATAGAATCTACTCTCAAGAAACAATTAAAATGGAACAATAATTTAAAATCCCAGGCCCGAATTCCAGCACATTCTGTTCCATTGATGGAAGGAGTTGATAGTAAAACTGAGTGATGTATGTGAGATCCTCCAGATATTCTGCAACATAATGTACTCATATCAGATGTATATAAATAAGACGTATAACAGAGAAGAATATGGTGACTGATTCCGTGTCATTTCTGTCGCTTTCCATGAACACTCATCATGGATATTTAGCTTATTTATTTTTCCTTTATTCCTCCCACAATGTTCAAATGGCTTGATCGATTCTGTAGGATTTCTGCATTATCAAATCTATGTCTAATCACTTGCTTATTCTTCAATGCAAATATATCATGTTTCCTTTTACAAGTTGTCTAAATACAAATGCTACAAAACAGACCCCTAAAGGACATAGAGGAAGGTACATCAGTAGGAATAAAGAATCAAATCAAATGTAGAAAAGTGAAAAGGATAGTTCACCAAAAATGAAACGTGTCATTATTTACTTATCCTCTTGTTTTTGGTGGAACACAATAGGAAAATGTTTACTCTGCTTTTTCCCGCATACAACGTAAAGAAAAGTTCTTGCAACTTGGGCACAATAACGACTCAAGTTTCAGCCCTCATACAAATTTATCATAAGACTTCAGAGGACTTGGAATATTGCACAAATGTCATATGAACTTATACATGAATACATTATTGTTAGACTTTACATATATAGTACATAGAGCCATTTGAGGCCTGTTGCAGAAACCCAATTTTTGGGGCTACACTAGTAAATTTGAGCAAACTCTGTTTTTTGGTTTTGTTTTGTTGGTCTCAAGAAGGCTAAAAGGATAAAAGAAGGCTTAAATTGGAGCTTTGATGAGCAAAGTGAGATATCTGATGCAATCAAACATCTCTTGCTCTTGCTTGTTTTGCCTGGATTTTGCTGCTATTTATTTAATATGAATTATATATTTTTTTTTTATTATATCCTTAATGCATTCCACATGGGTATTTGACATTGAATATAAAGATTTTCATGTAAAATATTTAATTAATTATTAATGGTAAAATATTTACATATAAGTTAAAAGCTTTAGAATTAATATAAAATGACCATGCTTACATGCTTTCTTTGTAGTTTGTTGTGAACATACAGTATATAAATTATTAACTAAATAAATTCAGTTGATTGACTTTAATATATTCATATAGCATTGATATCATTTTTCAGCTTTTTTCTCAACAACAGCTTCTTCCTGCCTGTGTAATTTAAAAAAAAAATATGTTTCATAACGATCTCTTCATCTTCCACACAGAAGTGACTCTCTCCGTGTTTCATGTGACTGAATGTTCACTGAAGAGTCACACTTAAATTTCATGGAGTTGACAGAACATTTATTGTTCTACTACACCTTTGTGTAACTGGCCTCTGGACTAATGAAACATTTTGTTCTTTTGGGATTTTGGTCATTGGAAGCTTTTGTTGTATATGGACTTTTCAAACCATTATATGGTTATTAAATAATGACAGAATATTCATTTTTGGGTGAACTACTCCTATACTTTCAGGCGACGTCACCTTGTGTAGCACTTTGAGGATGTTGGAAAATACGTGATAGACTGCAAAATTAATATTGAATCGGATTAATCATACAATTTGCACTGTGACGCATTAATTAAACTAATGACGTAGTATCGTTTCCTGAGTGAAGACCATATTTATCACACATGCCTTCATATCAAACTGATGAAAAACCATGAAGAATTCATTTCTATCTGTATGAAATGCATCACATTGAACATTTACTTTGGCTATTGGATCAAGCATTCCTATTTACGGAGCATAAACATCTATTTTATAAAAAGAATGAAGAAACAATGTGAACATTGCTGTTTTACAAAATTGTATGAAACAAAAATAAAATAAAATGAAATAAACTTTTGCAAATCTTATGTTTTGTTTGCCTTTGGTGCATCATGTTTATTTCCATCCGTCCATTGATTCACCTCTCTGTCTGTTTTCTGCTTCCAGTCGAATGCTGAGGTCAGTTTGCTGTGTTTTAGCGAGCGCAGTGTGTTCTGGAGAACATTGGCTTGTGCGGCGTGTTTTAATTTGCCTGTAGCAGAAGCACTCTTTGAAGTGAGCGTCCACCTGAGCTCAGCAGCTCTCAGATAAACAGACTCATGCTAGGAGAGCATTGCATCTCACTTCAAAGAACAACAGAGCAGCTAAAGCCCACGTTTATAGTGTTCCAGGAAAGACACAGTGCTCTTGGATGTTCTTGGGCTTTATATGAAGATGTGAAAAGGAAGATCTCATGCATATATTTATGACCACAAGAATATTTAGTTGTGCTTCACTCAAAAATTTAGATTTTATCATTTACTCACCAAAATATGCCAAATCGTTATGACTTTGTCCTCTAAAAAACAGATTTTTTTTTAAATACACTGGTTTCTCTTCTACATCAGCACAAGCTTTTTATCCAAAGCAACTTCAAATGAGCAATGCAATAATTGTCTTTTCCATTTAATTAAATTAATCAGCCACTATTGAGCTCTAAAGCATGTTTTTCAATTCTAGGGTGTGTTCACACTTGTAGTTTGGTTCTTTTGGTCCGGACCAAACCAGACAATTATACTTTAATCCTTGTTCGCTTAGCGCTCACACCGAACCTAAAGAAACAAACCGACTTTTATAATGTATATTTTGAGACTGAACTTACCGAACATCCAAAACAATGCTGAGTTTGTAGTATGTGTGTTCAAATTATGGTATTTTTATCAGCTGAGAACTCATGAAGGGCTTTTAAAATGAGTAAAGGAGTGAAAACAGTGGCAGGAATCCCTCCGTCACACATAAATGAAGATCAGGAGACGCGGTTCTAATGCCTGTACTGAACTGTGATGGAAACATCAAGACTGTGACGAGAAGAACCAGGTGTGTTTGAGCATTCTGCCCTTTATAGCGTCCCATCTCAAGACATCATGTCCTGTTTTTGGGTTGGTTTTAGATGTGTTTGGTCCATGTTCTGTTCATATTTCAATCGCACCAGAGTTCGCTTTAATCCAACCAAACATGCCAAGCGTGAACACTGACTAAAGATTTCATTGGTCATTTCAATCCCCGTGCTGATTGCAATGGAAGCTTGTTTCTGCTACAGAATAAAACATTTTAAAATATAATTGTGACTTTTTATCTCACAATTGCGAGTTTACAACTTGCAAATCTGAGTTTATAACACACAATTTCAACTTTATATTACACAATTCTGACTTTATAACTCGCAATTGCTTTATATCACGCTATTCTGAGATAAAAAAGTCAGAATTGCGAGATGTACACT
The DNA here is from genome assembly GCF_965113295.1 of Leuciscus leuciscus. Classification (NCBI taxonomy): domain Eukaryota; kingdom Metazoa; phylum Chordata; class Actinopteri; order Cypriniformes; family Leuciscidae; genus Leuciscus; species Leuciscus leuciscus. Next base: position 34,021,795 of record NC_138744.1, on the reverse strand, counting down.
CACAACTGCGAGGAAAAAAGTCTGAATTGTGAGATAAAAAGCCGCAATTACCTTTTTATTTCTTATTCTGTGGTGGAAAGAAGCTTTCAAAGATTGCCTGCAATGCTGAAACAAAACCCTAATCTTAACTTTAGTATAGCGTTAGAAGCACAGACAGAACTGAAACACTGTTTCTCTCAACAAGTTCAAGTTAGTAAATGATAACAGAATTGTAATTTTTGGTTGAAGTATCCCTTTAATCCTCTTATATACCGCACCGTAGCCTATGCTGTTCTGCATGCATCAGTAATCCTGGCATTTAGGCTGTTCTGTCTTACATGAGCATGAATGAAGATTTACCCATGTTAAATTACCTTCAAGTAGCCAGTAATAAAACGGGGCTGCCGATAGACAGTTGGAGTGAATTTAACCTTGACAGTGAGGAGGTTTCAGACGTCTCTCCAAACATTTCAAGGAGCTCAGGGACTTGCAGAGCCGGGTCTGTGAGTGAATAATGAGTGAAGAGAAACTCCCTCATAATGGCAAGATTTATGAACTCTCACCATCAATTAATCCCTGAGGGGAAGAAAAGACTGTGAGAGAGAGAGAGAGAGAGAGAGAGAGAGAGAGAGAGAGAGAGAGAGAGAGAGAGAGAGAGAGAGAGAGAGAGGGAGAGAGAGAGAGAGAGAGAGAGAGAGAGAGAGAGAGAGGAGAGAGGGAGAGAGAGAGAGAGAGAGAGAGAGAGAGAGAGAATGACAGACATACAGACAGGCAGCAAGATAGATAGATAGATAGATAGATAGATAGATAGATAGATAGATAGATAGATAGATAGATAGATAGATAGATAGATAGATAGATTACTTTGATGCAATTATACTTCTATAATTCACATTAAAGGCACACTATGTAATTTTCCGCCACTAGGGGTTGTTTATTCAAAACAAAGGCGTAGCTTTGATGACGGCCTGATTTCGCTGAATCATGGGAGTTGTTGTCTTCACTTCTACAGCCGGTGGAGAATACGACAGAAATCATATTCATGGATGACCGGTAATGCATTAAAGATTTATTAACGTTACGAAAGCCGTTGGAGTGGATCGAGCCGCTGGAGTGATTGCTAATGAGAGGCGTGCGCGAGACACAGATCGAGAACAGTGGAGCTATTATTCTTCCGCTTCTTCCAGTCATGAGTGGAGTAACGCAGCGCTGTTTTATCATATTGGATTCATTTGAGTGTGAAATTTGTTATAATGCTTCTCTGTGTGTTCGCTACTATGCGGCGACTGTATGAGACACTTGGTGCACACTGCAGTGAGCGAGATCGATATTAGACGTGGTAAAACATAGAAAGACTAACTGTGTTGAGCTGTATAGCTGTGATTCGTTTCTGTCAACACTCTAAAAACTCCTGGGTTATTTCTTCAACCCATTTTCTGGGTTATTTGTGTTGGGTTAAAATTATGGGTTATTTTTTCAGAGAGTAACCATTTTCTGGGTTATAGGGCTAATATTTTGATCCAATTCATGGGTTGTTTGGGTTTCTGGGTTATTTTTCAAAGAGTAACCCATGTTCTGGGTTATAGGGTTGGCTTTCTCTCTCTCTCTCTCTCGCAGTTGTTCTGGAATTTTCTCACAACAGTGTTTGAAATAACCGTCGCTTCGCGCTCGATCCGTTTTGGCCTGTGCTTCATCGGTGCAACTTCATCTATATTCAAGGTAAGAGAGTATTTTCAGTGTTGATGTAATGTTAACTTTTCTGTGTCCATGTCCCTATTGCTAGTTTAGCACCATTTGCTAAAAAAAAAAAAAAAAAAAAAATACGTTGCTACGTTGAGACTAGCGTTAGCCGTGGTAATTCTGTGGTTGGCATGTAGCCGCGGCTATCACGACAACATCTAGGTGTAGGACAACTCGAGGTAACGTTATCGCACAAGCGGACGCGATTTTGAACACGGTCCTGAGCCGTTGCTGGGTGCCGCGGACAGACCGCCGCTGTGTGTGTGTGTGTGTGTGTGTGTGTGTCCGTTACACTCATAGAGAATAATGTGTTCGAATTTTAAAGACGCGGCGCTGCGCTTCGCGAGCCCCTTGAGAGAGTGCACGTCCAGTGAGCGATACCTCGAGTTGTCCTAGACGCGACACGGCGCTTCTCGTCCGGTGTGCGAGACCCATAGCTGCGGCTACAGAGCGACGAGGCAACACAATAGTTGAGTTATGTTTACCAGCTGTGCCGTGCTTATCATATTATACAGTGCTCTACTGGCTGAAGTAACGTTAGGTAGAGTTAAAGAAGCGGGTCAAGTCTTCAAATTGTTGCTAACCTCTATATTGCTATGTTTTCTCCACAGTTTTGTCGCTGATAAGCTAACTGAGTGGCAGCTGTCTGAGCTGACAGAGAATTTTAGAGGTGAGCATTTTACTCTTATTGCCCTTATATCATCTCTCTATACCTACTTTTTTTTTTTAATAAGACTTAAATGTGTCAGTGCAAGATTTTGTGAAAGTCACAACTTCTTCGACAGTGGGGTATGTACAACCCTAAAAGATTACTGTGCCTTGTCTTCAAGCTGTTATGCATAAGAATGGGCTGTCATTACACTTTTTAATGAAAGAAAATATGTCATTCACACAAAATGGGTAATGTTAATGCTGCAAAAGAACCACATTAGTTAACTAACAATTTGGGCCACGTAAAAAAAATTAAATAAAAAAGCCACTGCATTACCTTAAAAGTGATTATTTGTTAGCTTGATAATGAAAGAGTGTCTGGTGAGTGGTTCACAATTGTCTCGACTTATTAACAATACTCATATTGTCTTGTTTTCTGTCTTTCAGATAGATGAGGAGGCATTTCTTCTCTTTGATGAGGACACTTTCAAAAATCTGGCCCCAGGCTTAAATTTCTGAGGCTCTTCTGAGAATTGTTGTTTATTTTTCTATTTTTTATTTCTAATATTGTTATTACAGTGTGACCTAAAATAAATATGAAAATAAACATGTCCAAGTGTGTGTTTTTTCTTATAGATTTTTATTTAATGCAATAAAAATGTAAAAGTGCTTGAAGTGTGTAATATAATGTAAAACAAAGTTTTATTTTCTGAAATAAGGCATACTGGGATAGTGACCCAAGTTAGGTTATTTTTGACCCAACTCCTGGGTTAAAAAGGGACCAACTAATTTTTGGGTTATTTCTACCCAGATGTTGGGTTTTGTTGGGTTTTTTAAACCCAACATTTGGGTCAGGTATTTAACCCATAATGTGGGTCAAAAAGCATAACCCAATTTTCTGAGTTGAAATAACCCATAAATTAGTTGGTCCCTTTTTAACCCAGGAGTTGGGTCAAAAATAACCCATTATGGGTTATTTTTGACCCAGGAGTTTTTAGAGTGAATGGAATGTATCCAAACATTTGCTCATATGTCTAATAAAACACATAATATGATCAAGCGTCTTTAGTGTTTCCATGTTTTTGAGGGGGGTATCGCGGGTATGATGTCATTGACACACTCCGTGTCCTAGTTAAAATGGCTTATTTCTCTGGATTTAAACATTCTTAGAAACATTTGGGATAATGTAAGTACACGAATCAACAAAATATATAACACTGTTCTAGTGGTTATATTTTGATCCAAAATCTTACATAGTGTGCCTTTGAATCTATTCAATTAAGGGTTGAAGCTATTATTTTTCTAAATCCCATAATAATTTGATCTACATCTATACGAACAGGATGTTTCTAGGAAGCGTATCATATTTTAAGAAAGACCAGCAGTTTCTCCACACGACCTTAACATGCGTGTGACCTTGGCCTGGCCATGTCTCTGCAGAACGATGCAGTCATGCATCACTGACCAGTTATGAGGTAAATCCAGCGCTCTCTGCATCTCTGAGGGATCGTGGGTGAAAGGTAGCGCTGCACTGAAGCGGAGCAGGAGCTTTGCTCTGATAGAGGTGTTCACCTTGGCGCAGGAGGTGACTGAACCCAAGATATTGTTCCCAGCAGGACTGCAGATGCTATCCTCACTGTAAGCCTCCTCAGAGCTGGCAACAATAACTCTTCTGTACCCAATAGTGCAGTTTTTCCTCACTGTAAGATGTTTGTCAGTGTGTTAGTGTACACACATTGACACTTCATCACCTTTTGAGTTTGAGTCATTTCCAGATCCCGTCCCCCTTCTTCGACCTATCATTTTTTGTCAATTCTATGGTGTCCTCAAAAAATAAAATGCGGCAAAAGTCCAGAAGTAAAGTTTCATACATAGCTGCAATCAGCAGTTAAAGAACTAGCAATGTATGTATTTTTTCCCCTGCAAAACTCAAAAGGGAATGTGAAGAATGCTTTAAATGTTTTTGTCCATAGGCTACAATGAAAGTCAATGGGGGGGTCCAAAAAAATAAAACAAACAAAATAATATTGGATCCCATTTATTTAAATTGTATCAAAAAAAAATAATTAAAAAAGTGGTGGTGGTAGTAAAGTGTCTTGATAACAGACACCAAATCTAGCTCTATGACTGTTCAAACCATCTTCAATTGGTGCCTCAAATTTCACTTTTTAACACACAGGTCAAGAGGTATGGAGTCAAATCCATACCACATTTATTTGCATAACAATAAACTATTGCAAAAGAAAACGGTTTTCAAAAGAAAAATACAGTTTTGAGCAAAGAAATAAATAAAATATCGCAAATTAAAAAAGAAAAGAAATAATTAATTGCAAAAATCAATGACAGCTGTAAAAGAAGCTCAAGAACTTTGATCCTATTTTATCTCTGCAGCAGATTTTAGCAGCAATGATTTTGCAACACATTTTCCATGGCAATATACATACTAATTCATTTGCAACGCTCCTTTTATTCTGTGTTTCAGTCGAGTGTGAGCTCACGATACTGTTTTCCCTTTGCTCTTCCCTTCTCTGTGCGTTTCACTTAATGGCATTGTTACGACATGGGGGCGGAGTCAAGGGACTGGGGCGTGTACAACGGGCCTGGCCACGCCTCTCGATGTGACATCATCAGCTCGAGACGAAGATCAGCACAGATCAAGGCACCATGGCTGCGTTCCAGTCCAAAATTGTCATTCCCTTCACTCACTAACTTCCCTCCGTCTCGTTCACTCGGATGTACGTCATTGCTTACGTTGCATGAGTGCCCACTACTGGCGGAAACTGCAATGGGCTGAATTGGAACGTCCTAAGCCCTTTATCACTTGGAATCAGCTATGGAGTTGATTTATTATTTAATTTTTTTCTTCCCTTTAAGAATACACTTCAAAATGGCGGCATGGATACCCCGAGGGGAAGTGCTTAGGGAAGTTCGCAAGTGCGTGTCTAAAAGTGGACTGGAACGCAAGCCCATGTCTGAGAGGCATGCGGTGGGTCGTTTCCTTTTTTTCACTAGCATTAAAACATGCACGTTTGCTTAAGTTAAAGAAGTTAGTGATCATTTAAAGTGGTGTTTATTATTAGCTGTTGGCTACTCCTAACATGAACCATCTGAAATAGGCAGCATCTGGTGTTTATTTCTCTTAATGTACACACTTCTATAGCATTCAAATATGAATGGTTTTGTTTTCTTAACTAAATGTGTGTTAAATTCTGTTAACCCGCAAGAGGACACCGGCACACTTGATCCCTTCGTTTTTAAAGGTTATCATTAATGTTATTTAAGATAAATTTGTATCAACAGTTGTTTTCTGTAGAAATGCTTCAGAATGTTTGTCAAATTAAGTGATCATTATGACAAATGTAGGCCATTGATATCTAACCTCAACATAAATTAAAGGGGTCATAGACTGAGGATTCAAATGTTGCTTGATCCTTTGACAGTTAAGAGTTCGTTATACTATAAAAAATACCCTGTAAGTTTCAAAACTCAAAACTTTCGTGTTATTCCAAAAATTGCTTTTATTGAAACCAAGGCCAGCAGACGACAGATCTAAAAAGTGGAGACTTGTGACGTCACACTTCAGCTTTGGCCCCACCCACTGGAGCGTTAGTGAACAGTGACATGAGAACGAGAAAAGATCGATACAGGATCAATACCCAGGGTTCTCTAGTGTCAAGCATTGAGCGTGACAGTCACTCATTTCGGTCTTTTGTCACGCACTCCCGCCATACTTCATACATATTTCTCACGCGGAAAAACTATTTATAATACATTTAATATGCCGCAGCGCCCAAAATGTATCTGCCCGCGCCGCTCTCACTATGGAACCGGCAGGAATCAAGTGTGTCTCCCCTGGAATTCTTTCCAGTTGAGCCTGCCACTTATCAGCCAATAAAAAAAAAAGAAAGGGGCTACACAATGGCCAATCAGAAAATAGCACTATTGTATCTGGGTAAGATTTAATGCAACAACCAATGAAAAAAACACTCTTGCCTCTCTTCAAAACTTGAGAGCCCTGAATACCATTACCTTCCAAACGATCCTAATGCTAGGATCATGTTTTTTTTTCCCCCAACAATGTGAATGTCTCAGCAGTGCATTATTTGTTTGTATTCAGTGTATTTCACTGTGGATTATTTGGTAAATTTCAGCGCAGGCTTTGCAAACAAACTTTTACGATATGGATCTGCCAGCAACGCCACAAACATGTAAGTAGTTATGCCTGATCTGTGATCAGTGATTTCTGATGTAATTATTCAAGTTCAAACAGATTATCCCTCAAAATATCGTTCAGTACTGTTTATGCATCAGTAAATCAAGCCAGTGACTAAACAATCAACTTCACGTCGTTTCTCTTAGTAGGATGAAAATAATCGTATTTAAACTGTGATTAAATTATATAAAGAAAGCGATCAAAGAACGCTCCCTTTCCAATTGCCCAAGCGGTCAATCAAACAGTGCAAGTTTACTTGAACTCGTTGAAATTAATCATCACAAAATCATGACGCTGTTACAATGTACAGTACAACAAAGCTCTTACTGTATTTACATCGTGTTTGCATTGTTATTTGGTGAAAGCCAGAGGTGTAAAGTCCAGGTTCAGAAAGTAAAAGTCCTCCTCAGTAGCTATTGTTCCAATTATCTGGATTTGCTAATTAGCACCGTCGGGACATATAACTAATTAGTGAAATCAGCTGGCTGAGTTCATGGGTGGAATAAATATATGGCAGGACTTTTACTTTCTGACCCCTGGACTTTACACATCTGGTGAAAGCATTTGTGAGAGTGCCGAAATTGTGTTGCAATGATAAGATATTTTCATACGCGATCAACAGACTGTCTGTCCTCTCATCACTGCAACCTTTCATGTGATGGGAATAGATCATTATGATCAATACTTTTCACGATTCCTTAATCTCGATAGCTGTAATAGTAAAACCGTAGTAAAAGTTTTAGAGAGAGTTCCACATGTAATACTAGCTATTTCATATGCAAACATGTCAGCCAATCACAGCAGTGGGCGTTTACACTGATGTCTCACAGCCAATCACAGCAGTGTGCGTTTACACTGCAGTCTCACAGCCAATCACAGCAGTAGGCGTTTACACTGCAGTCTCACACAGACACGCCCTTTAAAACAGAGCGTTCAAATCAGGCTAGGAAAAATGCCTTTTATTTATAAATTATGACACTTTTTGATGTTAAAATCATACTAACATTATAAGGGCACCCAAGGAAACATTATAAAATAATCCAGTCCATGACCCCTTTAAAGCTCAGTTATCATCCTCGTTAAGTTTAAATAGTAGTTTATTATGTGAAATTTCTGCTATAGTGATTTTTGCCTCATTGGTAACAGCCAAATTTGGTGACACAATGGTTACTAAATTAAAATAATGGATTTGCTCCATAAATTTAACTCTGCAAGTTATACAATTCAAACTGAGCTTTAAATATTTTCCCAGATAGAGGCACTTGCAGTTGAATGTCCTTAATTTATGTTCCAAGGCCATAAATCAAAGCAATGTGGGAAGATAAGTGCACTTAATTATGTGCCAAATAAAAACAAAACTACATGCTGAATCTGTTTTCAAGAGTGTTTTAAGACAGTCAAATTTCTGCATTGACTTAAATAATAGTGTACATGGGAGTTCCAAATAAAAATAATAATAATAAATTAAACAAGGCCTTGGCACCCTTGGCACTCATGCCAAATGTAAACCGCTTATTTGACCGGTTCACGCATTCCCAGTGGTACCAGCCATTGCAGCTTTCAGATTCATTATGAAAGAGACAGTGAGAAAATTACGAAAATGTGAATTAGAAGGCAAAAAAAGACAGCAGATTAAAATGTTATTTGTACCCACATGTCAAGCATAACTCTAACAGCTCTTCAGCGGAAACAAAGGCATCAAGGTATTAGTGTAATGCTCATCACCAATATTATGTACAAGTTTTTAGGTAAAAAACAAAACAAAAAAAACAACAACTTTCTCTAGAGTCTAGAGTCTAGCACAAACAGGCCTTTGTCTTGCCGCATCATAGCAGTGTCTGCATCTGCGCACTGTGTAGCAAGTGGCTCGATTCTTAGCAACAAAGCCACCCTGGAATAACGGGGAAAATCAATCCAAATAAAGACACACAAGTTAAGGGCAAGAGGCACGAGTTCTCGAACAAAAATAATCTATTATTAAAGCTAAAATTGTTGGCCAACAATCATTTAAAACAGCAGGGACTGATGTGAGAGCGGGCGAGTTCGGCAGCATCAGGTACACAAAAGGACCCCGCCAATCAGAATCACACACATAAAGTTCACTGCAAATAGTGACACCGCAATAATGACAACCCTTGCTGAAATAAAGCCTGTGCTGCAAAGAACCAGCCCACTTCAGGAAGCACTCAGCTCCTACAAAAATAGAAGAAACAACGAGAGGTCACATTAGAAAGAAAATAAATCTAATATAACAAATCAAAAACCAAGATCACAAATTACAATATACTCAAAATAAACAAAACAATACAGAACCATACACTTTAAAGACAAAAACAAAGAATTATACTGTCACAAACTATAAAGATCACAATAAACAGAGCTAATTACAGGTCATAATATTGCAAAATGGCCGAAACCACTACTATTGCATGGTGGTAAATCGATACAATTGGAGATTGTTGCAAAACAGTACGAGTCACGAGACTGAGGTTGGTGGCAGTAATATTAAACAAATCCACACGAGCACATATAAACAAGAAATAATAAAAACACAACCAAAAAGAATCTTCAAGCCCACTTGGGAATTATACGAGAATGTGACTGGACCCAAAGCAGCAGCGTGGCTCAAAGAGCGAGGGTTTGGGTTAAGGGCTTGGGTTAAGGGTTTGGGTTAAGGGCTTGGGTTAAGGTTAAGTTGACCTTAAGGTGTGTTAAGGTGACCGCTCTCACTCAGCCTGCCTTAACGCATGCACAGAGGACCTTAAAACACAACAAACATCTATCAAAATCTCACGCTAAAAGGCATACAAGGTTATTTAGCGCTCACAAACAATTTACCTACCGTGATCCAATGATGTAATACAGAGATCATATTAGCTTCTTTAGTGTCTATAACAAACCAGCTGGTGCTCCCACCTGGCTAAGTTACACAGATGGAGGCCCTGAAGACACACCGAGACCAAACAGCACATCACACACCGCCAGCCTTGGTAGCCCAACGCCACACTAAACAAGTAAAATCGCATAATGTCACTAAATAACACTGAGATCAAACAGTTAAGTTAAACGCTAAAAACACACACCTCCATAGTACGGAGCCACGAAATGAAGGGACGGGCTTTCCACCATGACACACTCAAACAGGCATAAACTGGCTTATATACTGTAGCAGAGCAATAGCCCATTGGCCAGTCATTTACTGATTGTGACGTTTTACACGTGTCACAAACTTCACTACAATTGGAATTTCAAACTGCCCCCATTTAGAACTGATTCTACAGACTACAAAGAGCATTGACAAAGCATGAATACATATTTTATTTACTAGTAGAAATTGTAACATTGCCACCTGGCAGTTAGAGTGCATTGGTTGACCATAAAAAAAATAAAATAAAAATCTAATAAAAGCAACACTCAGACCATTATTTTGATTGTCTTTATACATTTCTCCTCACCTTATAACCTTTCTGCAGTGAAGCAGTTCAGTTCTGCTTTCACCAAGGGAGTTCAAATACACAATTCATCTTTCCTTGGGATATATCATCTTTCAAGATAGGATCATGCATTAATGACAGTCTTGATTTAAGCCTTTGTAGTTTACACAGAAGGATGAAAAAAAGGAATTTCCAGTGGTCAGTCTCTTTAACTGACCTCATCAGCACATCATGTGTCTCTGGATCCATCTACAGCATGCATGGATATAAATATGGTATTCCAATAAAAGATTACCAAATTATCTGAGAACATGAAAGTTACTTAAATGGCATTGTGGCATCAAGATTTGTATATATACTGTATATATATTTATGTATGTATATATATATATATATATATATATATATATATATATATATACATATTATGGGGGGCCAAACAGGAAATAATTCTATGTAAATCCGAATATATAGTTAAAACTCTGAATATATAGTTGTAAATCCTGAATATATAAATGTAACCCTGAATATATAGTTATAACTCTGAATATATAAATGTAAATTCTGAATATATAGTTATAACTCTGAATATATAAATGTAAATCTGAATATATAAATGTAAATCTGAATATATAAATGCAAATCCCCAATATAATATATAGTTATAACTCTGAATATATAAATGTAAATCCTGAATATATAGTTATAACTCTGAATATATAAATGTAAATCCTGAATATATAGTTATAACTCTGAATATATAAATGTAAATCTGAATATATAAATGTAAATCTGAATATATAAATGCAAATCCCCAATATAATATATAGTTATAACTCTGAATATATAAATGTAAATCCTGAATATATAGTTATAACTCTGAATATATAAATGTAAATCTGAATATATAAATGTAAATCCCGAATATATAGTTATAACTCTGAATATATAAATGTAAATCTGAATATATAAATGTAAATCCCGAATATATAGTTATAACTCTGAATATATAAATGTAAATCCTGAATATACAGTTATAACTCTGAATATATAAATGTAAATCCTGAATATATAGTTATAACTCTGAATATATAAATGTACATCCTGAATATATAGTTATAACTCAGCATGTGAGCTCCGCCAACCCGATCTCACGGGAAAACGTAAAAATTCTACAAAGTGGCTTATTCGTCCGAATTCATACGACCTGACTCGTACGAATTAGTACGATTTTTGCAAAATCGTACATATTTTACGAATTGGCCAATTCGTATGAATTCATACGAATGACCTACCCCTGACCCCGCCCCTAAACCTACCCATCACGTGGGTTTAGACAAATCGTACAAATTCGTACGAGTGAGGTCGTACGAATTAGTACGAATTAGCCAACTTTTTATCATTCGTACGAATTCGTACGAATTGGTCGTGAGATAGCGTTGGCTCCGCTCAATATTCCGCTCTATGCCAATGCGCTCCACTCAATCGCTCACGGCACAAGCGCTCAAATCCCGCTCCGACATGAAATCTCAGTGTAACGTAGGCTACTGTACTATAGCCTTTGTTATTTTTAAGGCATTTTGCATAGGTGGCCTCAGCACACTGTTTGTGTGATAATAGGCCAGTCTTTAAACTTTATTAGTTTCAGAGAGATTCTCGCGGATACAGAGACAGTTGAAACAAAGGCAGATCTTTATTTTACAAAAGTACAAGGTTTTGGTGTTATTGTGAATGTACACAAATAAAAGTAGACCATTTGTAGTTGTCTTACACACTAATCTGTATGGCCAAAAATTTACGGAGTTTATTCCGCTGTCATTAAAGAAAAATCCATCAGAACGCGCTGGCGCGTTCGTTGTACAGGGTTAGAGAAAAGCTTATTTAGTTTCATATTTATGTTTAAATAATATGCTGGGCTGCATTTCCCGAAAACCTTATTCACGCTATCATTCTTAAGTTATAACTCAGGCTTTACCTTAACGTTAATAAGTGTTTCCCGAAACGTTCTTAGTTAAGAATACCTTCTGTAAGTCATTCGTTCGTATCTGGAGCACTCTTAGCTATACCTTATCACTATTGACAGTTCATTACGATAGTGGCCACCACTGTTTCTTTACATCTCAGTCTATACGAATTTAATTCTGCTAATTGAAGTGTTTTCATGCAAAGAACATTGTCATTACACTGATGTGATTTTATGTTGTTATTAATTATATTATCCAAAGTTTTATCAACTGGCAAACCGTTAGGCAGTAGATTAGCTATAGTATGTTTAAACTAAATAAGCTTTTCTCTAACCCTGTACAACGAACGCGCCAGCGCGTTCTGATGGATTTTTCTTTAATGACAGCGGAAGAAACTCCGTCAATTTTTGGCCATACAGATTAGTGTGTAAGACAACTACAAATGGTCTACTTTTATTTGTGTACATTCACAATAACACCAAAACCTTGTGCTTTTGTAAAATAAAGATCTGCCTTTGTTTCAACTGTCTCTGTATCCGCGAGAATCTTTCTGAAACTAATAAAGTTTAAAGACTGGCCTATTATCACACAAACAATGTGCTGAGGCCACCTATGCAAAATGCCTTAAAATAATCAACAAAGGCTATAGTACAGTAGCCTACGTTACACTGAGATTTCATGTCGGAGCGGGATTTGGGCCGTGAGCGATTGAGTGGAGCGCATTGGCATAGAGCCGAATATTGAGCGGAGCTCACATGCTGAGTTATAACTATATATTCAGGATTTACATTTATATATTCAGAGTTATAACTATATATTCGGGATTTACATTTATATATTCAGAGTTATAACTATATATTCAGGATTTGCATTTATATATTCAGAGTTTTAACTATATATTCAGGATTTACATTTATATATTCAGAGTTATAACTATATATTCAGATTTGCATTTATATATTCAGAGTTATAACTATATATTCAGGATTTACATTTATATATTCAGAGTTATAACTATATATTCAGGATTACATTTATATATTCAGATTTTTAACTATATATTCGGGATTTACATTTATATATTCAGATTTACATTTATATATTCAGAGTTATAACTATATATTCAGGATTTACATTTATATATTCAGAGTTATAACTATATTCAGGATTTACATTTATATTTTCAGAGTTATAACTATATATTCAGGGTTACATTTATATATTCAGGATTTACAACTATATATTCAGAGTTTTAACTATATATTCGGGATTTACATTTATATATTCAGATTTACATTTATATATTCAGAGTTATAACTATATATTCAGGATTTACATTTATATATTCAGAGTTATAACTATATATTCAGGATTTACATTTATATATTCAGAGTTATAACTATATATTACATTTGGGATTTACATTTATATATTCAGATTTACATTTATATATTCAGAGTTATAACTATATATTCAGAGTTACATTTATATATTCAGGATTTACAACTATATATTCAGAGTTTTAACTATATATTTGGATTTACATAGAATTATTTCATGTTTGGCCCCCCATAATATATGTATATATGTATATATGTGTACATATATACATATATACATATATTTGTATTTATGTATATGTATTATGAGTTTTATGTATATATGCTTATATGTGTGTGTATATATATATCGTCCCCAGAGTCCCCAGAGTGTGTATGTGAAGTTTTAGCACAACATTCTCCACAGATCATTTTTATAGCATGTTAAAATTGCCATTTTGGGGGGTGAGCAAAAACACACTATTTTTGTGTGTGTGTCTTTAAATGCAAATGAGCTGCTGCTCCCGGCCACATTTCAAGAAGAGGGCAGAACTTCAAGAGCTCATGCAACAAACAAACAGGACAATCTCATGCACTGATATGTCAGCGGTGTTCAGTTCGAACCGGAGTCGGAAAATAATGCCCACAGAGCCAGAGAATATATGCTGCATGGAGATAGAACAGGTATAGTTTAGTTTAATTACGGTTATAACTTATGTTGTCATTTGGCTTTTATCCACTATTAGTACAAGCCTGCTGTAGCATCCGAATGATGGCCAAACATTTACTGATGAGTTTTATGAAGTTTATTATACTTCACACAAAAGATGAAGCGTCCGTTTTCACTCCAGAAAATCACAGTAAGAGCTGAATAAATACAGTACAAGAAGCATTAAAATCGTATCATAAACTCTCTCTCTCCCTTTCATTATCATCAACATACACTAAAAGTTAACCCACTTTTGTTAAAACTAAAAGTAATATATAACAGTTAACAACTGCTGTATACAGAGACTTTATGTCTTTTCAGGGGTGTGTAGGGCTGAGCAATTATGGGCAGAACTCTTTACTGCCCTAGTACTTCAAAAAGCCTTTTAAAGGTATACATGTGAATTAAACGTGGCACAATGGCCTTCATCATCACAGTATGCTAATGCCGATCTAGTGCATGGAATTTCATCAATATGCGGATCGAGGACTGTTGGGACACTCCAGGCACAGGACGGTTCTGTCAGGAGAGACAGAGTCATTTACACCTCAATGACACGTCTGAACCATTTGCTTCACAGGACATATGCTTTCAACATACTGTTTATTTACTAGTCTGTTCTAATATGTAACTATGCCGTGTTTGGTTTCATCTGACAGCCTATAAACTGAAATGAATGGTGGTGAACTTAATAGAGATATTAAAGTATCCTCATATACAATCTAGTTACTATTGGTTAAACATGCATTGAGCAGAATATGTTAATGTTCTTCTCCCCCTCTGGATCTCCACCCATTTGCCTCATCTTTTGGTTTCCTGTCAGTTGGGTTTGGTGTTGGTATTCCACTCATGTTTAACAATGCTTTGATCAGGGTATAAGAAGGAAAGGTAACTGTTGATCTAGGAGAAAGGCTTTAACCCTGCCACTCCCGCACATCGGTGCGTAACCTCATACTACAAGAAAGGCTTTTACGGCCTCGTCTGCACAACAGTGCATTATTTGTTACAACTAAGTTTTCTATACAGTATGTTGTTCTATTCTACTGTCTGTATATTTAAACATGTAACTTAATACATAACTTTGCCTGCTTTAAAGGCTTTGAGAATATTTCCTTTAGTCACTGATCATGTTGAAAGCTAAAGTGATCATAACTTTCGTTATCTAAATGTTCAGGGTAAATCCTACATTTTCCTATCAGTTCCAAGAAAGACCTTTACCTTTAAATAATAAGAGGTGAAAGAATAACAACAACTTTAATGGAGTCAGATTAATTATATTGGAGAATTAATTATAATTATTTGAATTATACACGTCATCCTTCAACTGCCTTTTGTTCCGATTATTGGATCAAAAATAGCAGCGTAAGCTTCCAGCCTTACATGTGCTTAATAAACTTGTAAACTTTATATACGTAAAACAACTCCGATGAACTGTAATAAAGTGTGTGCTCTTCCTTTCATTACCGAGACAGTAAACTGGATCACAAACATTTTGTACAGATCCATCCCTGAGTAACAACTTTATAGCAAAACCTGTTTTTTATTGTCCCTTTGTATTGACCCTCGTTCACAAAGCAATCTGGTGTAAAATGATTCATGGAAACATAAACACATTTAGGTATATGGGGGCAGATTCCCTTCAAAAATAAAAGTAATCCACTGGGTCTTCAACGGCTAAGATGTCGGGAGTAAATGAAGACTGCTATGTTCATTCTTACATCCAACAACAAAACACCTCAATCGCTTAGGAGACATTATTGTCTACAGCTGCTCAAGCGTCGAAACAATGGCGGACTGTGCCCAGCTCACTCAGGACGGGTCTACGCTAATACGGCAGTGTCAGTCAACAGTCATGGGCGGGGCCTGGGCAAAGTGATGTTACTTTGCTGAAAATCTGCAAACGGCTTGTTCTAAGACAGTGCTTATGATTTATGGGGATTTAAAAAACAAAACAAAACAAAAAAACACTTGGTGCTGTATTTAACAGAATACAGACAGTATAACATTCTAAAAGCAATAACATGACAATGAACTATAGGAAATCTTATGAACATGCATATTAACTGCATCACAAACCTCACTTTCAAGTTTCTCCCCATTTGAGGCTTTCCAAATCCCATGTAAAGATCCTGTATGGGCCAACCCAACTGCATGGGTCTCCCACCCATTTTCCTTGTCCATATGTCTTGCAGCACTTCAGAGAGATAGATAAAAAACACTTGGTTTCATTCATTGAAACCTCAAACAAATAGTTATTTTCATGTAGGAGATATAAATTATAATGTATGATTAGAATACATACAGCACATCTCTGCAGAACAGGGTGCTTGGACAAAATTCACATTCAGGAGATATGTGCATTCAAAACTTACAGTCTCTCACTTTTTTATGACATCACCGTGGACTTCAGCTTCTCATCACATCTTCTGTACAATCAAATACTCTCTAGAATCTAAAGCTCCGCCCCCATGCTATAAACACCACCTGGCCAAAGCGACCGTTGCGTTGACACGTCACGGATCAATATGTGTTGGAGATGTGTGTTCGGTTGCTCAAACGCTCAAGTTTTATTCCGTTTTCCAACTATACGTTGGTTAAGAATTAAATGGCTAGAATTTATTCACACATTATTGAATCCAACTTATCATCAGCGCTCGGATTCGCTTCCATGGTGCTGTCAGTCTGTGAGGTAAACTAAACGCTATTGGCTATTTGAAAAGGGGGAGGGGCCATTCAATATGTCCCGCCTTAGCTTCCTATTTCAGTGGAAATTACGTCAACGCATCAAACAAAGCTGCGCGTTCCAAGGCACTTCAGTGGGACTTTAAATGATCTATGTTGATTTTTGGAATTTGTTTCCATTTGTCATCCACCACATCAATGAATTTCCCCTACACTTTTATAACTGTATATGCACCCAAATAATCCAGGTCCACTTTGCCCTCCTGCTTCTGACATTCTGCCGCAGGACTCTGTCTCCAACCTGAATGTCAATGGCCATTCCTTTCTCCAATTTCCTTTTTTAACTTTACCTTGCACATTGCTCATGTTGTTCTGCACGGTTTTAAAAATCCTGTCCTTCCTTCTGATTCCACAATGCACTCCTCTGTCACAATGTCCTCCACACTTTCATTGATCTATATAAAGAAATTAGATTTTATTGGCAATTGCACTAAACAATTGCAAATTACAGTTAAATGTATTGTGCCTACCTCATAATTGTCTGGTACCTCACATGGAAACCTTACCTCATGGCCAAACATTAAAAAGTAGGGAGAGCATTTGGTGGTTACTTGTTTTTTAGCTTGCTTGCTCAAAGACCTGACAAATAAGTTTTATGGTTAATCACTTATAGTGAAACAATATGTGTGAGACTTTCAATTAAATACCTGCTAAATTAGTTATTATACAATGTACAACAGACAAGAGCAGAGGCATTCTTCATCTGCCATTTATGCACTAATATTGTTATCATAGTTGAAAGCAGATGGTATGGGGCGCATAAGTACTCGGCAGACGCACAAATGGCCAACGGAAGCACTGGACAGTTGCCCAGGACGCCAGACACTAGAGGGCGCCGGACCATGACAAACATGAGCATCTCAAACTTATGAAGAACTATCTGCGATCAACCGTGCCGCACAAGTCCTGAAAAATGAAGCCTAAGCGTCTGTATTAATCGCCCCCAGGTGGCTTGTCCCAGTATAGGTCATAAACCCCACCCTCCCCATGAAGTCTAATGGGACGTGATGGAAACTAAACAATAAAATTACACTTAATTATAATTTTTTTTTACAAAGATGTTTTCTGTCATTTTAGGTAGTTTTTATCATGCTGAGGTAAGTTTAAGTGTTCTTTTTTTTTTACTTAAAAAAAATTAAATAATTTTTACTGTGTGATAAATATAAGCATCATGGCACAACGGTTCATATGCTCATTGTCTCCTAATTATGACCAGAGATGGATATTAAGTCTGCTGTTTAAAACAAATAAGGAAGAAATCTAGGATAATGGTTATTATGCGCAAACACCGGGAAACTCTGTATATTCGTACATTTCAAAAAATCTATTCAGATTTGAAGCCTGTGACATATAAACGCGTACATAAACCCAATCACTTTATTTAGTGTTCATGTAAACACTACATTCAGATTCATCAATCATCAATCAGAATGAATTCAGTCCGATTGAAACCAAAAGGCAAACATAGCCAGTGTCACAAGATCGTTTGAATGGATTGGCCAAAATTTCAATTGAGCTCGAAAGCTGTTGCAAATTGGATTATTCCAAGATAATTGAAGAGTTTGCAGAAGCCAAAGCAAGAAATGTCCTCTTTTAAATGGTAAGTCAACTGTATTAATTCATTACACCTGTCTTAAGTCAACAGTAGGGATCAATATGTGATAAATTGACATTTGTTCTCGTAAAAATGAGAACATAGGGGGCGGCATATTCCTATTTTGCCCAGAGCGTTGGATTGTCTTTCCCCGGCCCTTGACATACATTTTGATTCATTTAAATTTAAATTAATAATATTTTTCCAATGATTCAAATATTAAAAGACTCTAACATTGTTCACAAATGATGTGCCTTGATCAGCCATTTTGGTGCACCAAATTTGTAGAATAGCTCCACAATGCAGGCTGATACCTCATCTGAACTCTTAGTTTTAGTGGGAAAGCCTCACACCACTTTGTGAAATAGTCTACAATTACACAAATGTGGCCCTCTTTAGTTGGTGTGAGCTTTCTACGTTGGCCTTAATTTTGAATTGTTTTGTTCTGGCATGCTGCACAGTGCATAACCTAAAACATTTTGTAGTTTCATTTATGTTTGATAATGCTAGGTAAGTGTTAAGACATGAATTAGATGTTATTTAATTGCACTCAGCCAGGCTGTAATATCCACAGTCATGGCAGGCCAGTAAAACAGTTTACTAATGGCATCAGTTGTTTTCTGAATGCCACAGTGTGCACTAACTGGACTGCTGTGGAACACATCAACACTTTTTGGCCTCCTATGTTGAATCCAACCCTTTGGCCGATACACCCTCTCCTCTTCGCCTTATAAACCATTTAAAAGTAATATGTTTTTGGTCATTAAAGAGGCTATCAGATAAATCACTGAATGTGACTTAACTCACCTTTGATTGTGAAGTTTTTTTCCCTTCTAAGAAGGACACATTTTTCATTTTTTATTTAATTTTTTTAAACCATGAGGGACCTGCCCAGATTTCTTTCAATTCATACAAGGTTTTGAACATTTCCTTATCCAACCTTAATGATAGTCAATAAAAGTAAATGATCCACCGGCATGCCTCTGCTTATTTTCATTTGTAATACTTTGTTCTGCCAATAAATGTGGCATGAATTTGTTTTTATATACATTTGGTGCTTGGCTCCTGATTATCCAAAATTTACAAAGGATGACCACACGTGTTCCAGGTTTCCATTTTCATGCAGTATGTGTCATGTCTGAATGAAAGAGCCTGTTGGCAAACTGCATCCTGATTTCCAGGGACACATTTTTAAAGAGGGCTGATTCCTGGAGAATCCTAGTACATTCTTTACAGGTTTTTGTTTTACTCTAATGGGATAAACAGTTATTTGCGTTTCTGTCTGTTTTCTTATTCCACTGAATACGCAATCCTACCCAGTCTGTGCAAAATAAATCACAAGGTCAGATTTTATGACTGTAATTTCAGATTTGAGCGATGGGTGAGAAATGCAAAGCATGCACTTCTTGAGAACATTAATTTATTTAATTCATTTTTGAGACCATTAGGAACATTATCCATCAGTCAGCAGGAATGATGTTAATTTGTTGTGGATTTTATTTCTACACTTCCAGAATAAACAGATCATGAGCGTGTAACAGGTCTGATGTGTTCATTTCCCATTGAGTCAAACCACAGAACATGCAGCACCTTATGATGAGATTTAATGCAGCTTCTTTCCAAACAGTTTTATCTGCAGTCTTTTAAAAATCATGAGAAAAAGTGAGACATCTCTTCACTGCAACTCACAGTTGTGGATATGGAACCAAAACAGTATAACAGCACATCCTTCTATGCTTATTTAAAATCAGATCCAGTCTTGATTCACAGAGGTTAATATCAGATGACAAGCTGCCGGTTTATGAAGATGCTCTTCATCAAATGCAAACTGATATCTCCCTCCCTCCTTCCTTCTTTAGAGGAGAAAAAGTGCTTGTGTGTCTTTTCCAAGGTTACTGAATGCCTACAGCTAGTCTTTTGATGTCCAATAAACCTGGAAGAAGTTGATTGTGGAAGAAGTCATTTTAGGTAAGAAAACAAATTTGTAATTCAATCTAATATGAACTTTAAAAAACAATTTGCACACCTGGACATATGAGTCACACTTCGAAATGTGTAAATGCCAATTCCTGGGAAAAAATATTAAAACAAATGGCATTTAATTTAAACGAGTACCGCAAATGCACACTCTTCGATCATAATGTTTCTCAAAAATAGAATTTGTTGGGTTTTAAATGATAAAAGAGATAGAAATAGTGCTGAAAAATGAAGATAAAATGTATTGTGAAAATGTATATGGCTGACAAACATTTCTGAAACATGTCCATTTTTAATGTGATGAACCATGCCAAAGCCCACTGTATAAATACTCCAGCAATGGACCCGAGGGACCAGTCTGCTTTCAACCTACCAAAACCTGATTCAATCAAATATATTTTTAAAACACGTTCATATAAGGGTTATTATATAACTAGTGTTTTTTATTAGAACGAGTGCAGGTCCTGCTCTTCATCATGGTCGCTGCTGATTCGCTTATGTCTGTGCATCTTTGTTTTGGTACTAGTGTAAGTACTTGTTCAATCTTGAACAACGGTTTTGTTGCATGGTAATGGCAGTTTCATACAATAGCCTGCAATTTTGATCAGTGGTTTCACTCTGAAACATCAGATCTGCTGGTCATCATTGGATGTTGTTTTGAATTCTGGTTTCACCTCAAGACTTCTTAACTGGCTAAAAGGGTTTGTTCACCCAAACATTATAATTATTTCATCAATTGCTGTACTCACTAATTCATTCCAAACCCATAAGACTTTCGTTCACTTTCGAAACACAACGTAAGGTATTTTAACAACATGTCAAGCTTCAAAAGGTTAATGACGACATTGTAAAAGTAATGCATGTGAATTGAGTTGTCTTTTTGAAAAGACGTGATCACTTTATATAATGAACAGATTTAATTTAGGCTTTTGTTCACACATAAACACTGTTCAATACACACATAGAGCACATCAAATATGGAAAAAGGCAGCTAGGCACTTGCTTGACGCATGAGAACAAACCTAATTTGTTAAGACTTCAACAAACCTCATGGTAACACTTTATTTTGATTTTTTTTGTTGTTGAGACTATACTAGTTATTAGTAGCCATTCAGTAGCTTGTCAACAGTGCATCAGTTGACATTCAACAACACTGTTTCAACTGACAAGTAACATACATTCAACTGACTGCCTATAGACCATAAGGTACAATTCAAGTGTTAATCTACAGATTTTACGAAAAAGTGCCTGTTGACTGTCAATATTATATTGCAACAGGTTATTAACCAATTGGCGACTAACTTTCAATTGTCAACTAACTTTCTGTTGATTGAGTACCAACAACTCAAGATCAATCTGTCAGTTAAAAGTCAACAGTCATGTCAGCATATGAAGTATATGATACTGTATATCCTACTCAAGGGGTCTCATATGCATCAAATTAATGATTATTTTAGCTGATTTAAAAATGTTTTTAAAAATGTTTTAACCATTTGTAGATAATCTGTTGATAGTCAACTAAAGATTACATGTAGTTGCTTATTTGTTGCTTGTCAACAAAGAAATTGTTTATGATCAGTAGACTATTAAAGACATTCTCAACTAAGCGTTAGTAGATATATTTTAGGACTATCTAATTAAAGTGAAAAACAGTTTATATCAGTAGAAAGTCTATAACCTATCAACAGATTAATATATTGTTTATGATCAGTTGACTATTAATAGACATTATCCACTAAGTGTTAGTAGATATCTTTTAGGACTATCTAATTAAAGTGAAAGACAGTTGATATCAGTATAAAGTCTATAACCTATCAACAGATTGCATACCTGACCTGACTGAGGTAGAACAAACACTTCTTCCAGCACATCAGAGAAAAAAAATCACTTTTATTAAATAAAATAATATATATATATATATATATATATATATATATATATATATATATATAAATATAATACAACCCATTATTTACTAGGATATCACGATCACATCTGAACCATCTGATTATGAGAAAAAAATTATATTGAGCATTCCAAATGAGAAAACTCTCAATAGTCTACATAATTTCAAATGCCCGAGGCCAAGATCAAAAGTTATAAACAACAAATAACAATAATTATTAATTAATACATTTAGCCTTCCATGATAGTAAGTTTTACAGAAAATCGCATTTATTAAATGCAGTTTAACGTTATAACAGTTACTCATTTAAGAAATAATCTCTGTTCCTGCTGCAAACTCGCTTCGGAGGATTAACAGACAAGACTATAGTTTAAACCCTTAACAATACCTTCTTTAATCGTTTAACCATTTTGTAACATTTAGTTTATTGAACGTTACGGTGAGACACAAAAGGCGTTTTCTCCTATAGAACCATAATACACCAAAACACAATATAAATTAACAAAATACATAATTTTTATTAGCTAACGTAACGTTAGATGTAATCCAAATCTTTATAATCCATACGCAAGCAAGAAACAGATCCAAATCCAGCCCTTCATCCACATCCAGCGATCTCCATCTCCATTCTCAGCAGCGACCGTAAATGTCAAATCCCGCGCTCGTGATGAATTTAAATTCTAAAATTACGCCCTCAAGAAGCGTTACGACATGTTTTACGGCAGTGATATCAAACGCTCATTGGCTCTCGCCTGCCTCGTCACAGATTGCAGCATGCCGTGTTTCAGTTGAAACAACATTGAAATGCAGAAGCGTGCGCGCGCCGTCTTCACACAGAGGGAAGCTGGGTTAACATTTTCATGGATTAATAACTTAAATTCTGCTCTGTCCCTTATACAAAACTATTATATACTGCCAGAGAGGACTGCAACACATCGTCATTTGAGCGACTTTTGGTACCGATTTACATTTTCGCAATAAATTATTATGATTACACATCTGTTGTTTTTCTTCATAATTTTAGCCTGCATAGTTTTAAGAAATGGTTATGGGTAGGTTTAGGGGCTGGAGTAGGATTAATGTTTGTGAGTCAAAATATATTTTAATGCTATTAATAAAACTGGCATTTCCCTACACATCTCTGTCCATAAAGTGTTTTATTCTTTTTATATTATGTATAAAATGAGTAATTTATATTTAGGTTTGGGAGTAGGGTTAAGGGAACTTACATTTATCTATAAAACAGTATAAGGGAAATGATACAGATATCTTTATGATTCGTAAACGTTTTGTAGCTGTGAATTCGTAATAATTCTACGTTGCAGACATATCTGTATCATACGTTTCAGCATCCATCCACACGTACAAAAAAAGTATGTTTTCAATCTGTTGATAGGTTATAGACTTTCTACTGACTTTCTAAAATATATCTACTAACACTTAGTGGATAATGTCTATTAATAGTCTACTGATCATAAACAATTTATTTGTTGACAAGCAACAGATCTAATCTTTAGTTGACTATCAACAGATTATCTACAAATGGTTAACAATTTTTTTAAAACAGTTTTAAATCAGCTAAAATAATCATTAATTTGATGCATATGAGACCCCTTGAGTAGGATATACAGTATCATATACTTCATATGCTGACATGACTGTTGACTTTTAACTGACAGATTGATCTTGAGTTGTTGGTACTCAATCTACAGAAAGTTAGTTGACAATTAAAAGTTAGTCGCCAATTGGTTAATAACCTGTTGCAATATAATATTGACAGTCAACAGGCACTTTTTCGTAAAATCTGTAGATTAACACTTGAATTGTACCTTATAGTCTATAGGCAGTCAGTTGAATGTATGTTACTTGTCTGTTGAAACAGTGTTGTTGAATGTCAACTGATGCACTGTTGACAAGCTACTGAATGGCTACTAATAACTAGTAAAGTCTCAACAAACGGACTATCAAAATAAAGTGTTACCAACCTCATAACTTTTCCAATGGATAAAATCAAGTCCCTGCCTAAATTTTGGCTCCTTGAATATCATGTTCTGTAATGCATCCAATTACAAAAATAAAATGGTATTTCATGTAGACTTTACAAATGTCTTAGGTCAAGGGTGTCCAATCCTGTCTTCCAGAATTTCGTTCCAACCTGCCCTAACACACCAACCTGGAAGACATTAACTAGCTGGATCAGGTGTGTTTAATTAGGTTGGGACTAAATTTTGCAGGATGGTTGCCCATCAGGAGCTGGATTGGAAACCCTTGTCTTAGCTTCACTACTTTTCCACTTCACAAGGCTTTGCTCAATCGCCAAACTTGACCACTTGACCACACTGGGCAACCAGCTAGAACAGCACCAACAACTGAATCCATCCCCTCACACACACAAAAAAAGGGATGTTACAGTCCTCCCTATTTTTCAGAAGGACTTGTAGTATACGAAGAGACTTTATAAGGTGTGAAGGCCAATTTGAGCTGTACAAAACACAGCTCTTATC
This sequence comes from Leuciscus leuciscus, assembly GCF_965113295.1. NCBI lineage: Eukaryota > Metazoa > Chordata > Actinopteri > Cypriniformes > Leuciscidae > Leuciscus > Leuciscus leuciscus. Next base: position 33,997,063 of record NC_138744.1, on the reverse strand, counting down.
TGCTGACTCAAGTTTTCCATCACTTCCTACAAGCTCCTTGAATATCAAAAATGTCACACTTACAAACCGGAAAGAGTGTGTGACAGTGCAAAGCATTCTGAAATGGGAAATACAACAAGGCAAATGTTTTGTCGTGTGAAGCCCTCATAAATATTCAATAAGGAAGTGACAGTCGGATGGTGCTGGCAGCGATGGCTGCTATCTCACCAAGACTGTAGTAGTTTAGATCAATTAGTTCTGCATTCAAACCACTGTTTGGCAGCAATGTTCTCTGACTGTACATGTAGCTGAATATGTCAAAACATTTCACTTCAACATCCCAAAAAGTGAGTTCACTTTAAAAAGTACTGGAATTAAATTGATTTCAAGGTGGTTGTTTTAAGAGCAATTTCCTGACAGAGGAATTTTAAGAGCAATTTCCTGTCTCGGTAGAGATTTACTATGAACTATAACCAAAAAGGAATGATTTTTCAGTTCTTCCATAATTGTAATCAAATTGCCGCATGAAAACTTAATTTTTCCTCTCGCGATAAGTAAAATAATTCCAAAAACCATGGTAACGGACGTTGGTAGGTTTATGTACTATATCCCAGCCACTGCACTAGCCATTATTATTAATCGAAGGAGATGTGTTTTCCAAGCATTAATGGTAAAGAACGACCCTTATTATACTTGTGAGCGGCACATATGAGGAGTTTCTGGGTGTTTCTCCCTCATTTCTGCTTCAAGGTCTTGATTGTGGCATTTATTTGAGGTTTAGAATCCATTATTCCTGTAATTATTTTGTCTTATATGAATTAAATAAAGAGCTCTGTCTCGTATTCTGTCCAAACATACCGCGTCATCTAGGCTACGTCAGCTGACCTGTAAATGCGCAAAAACTGTTGCAGTTTTGCGAAATATTTATTTTTCGAATTGCATGAAAAACCACCTCATGCGAGCGTAAAAACTTTTTTTGTGATAAATTGTATCCGTTATTATTTTGCCGTGCCGTGCCTCTTGTTTTCCCCCTCGGGGTAGTTTTTGTTTGTGTTTTGTTCTTGTTTTTTTAGTAAATGAAGCCCATTATTGTTTCCTGCACTTGAGTCCTCACTACCTTCACTCAACCTAAAAAAGCCTGTCTTGCTGTTTACTGTCATAAGAAGCCGCCTTCCAAAGCCGGGTTGACTCTGTATGATTTAGGGGTTGAACGACTTCTTTTTCGACATTTATGTGATGAAAGTCGAGTCGACGTCGACTAGTCACTGATGACGTCATTGATGAACAATCAATTGCCTGAACCTCCAGCTGAGACTCGAACACATGCTGCGTTGTTTACAGCTATGGCATATATGACACAACACTTCTATATAACAGGTTATTTTTATCAGTACTTTTGTCTGTGGGTCGTTATATTTCTCACAGATGTCTGCTCGTTCTAAAACAGATATATGCAAGGGAAGTTTATTTATATAGCACATTTCATACACTATGGCAATTCAAAGTACTTTACATAGAAAGGAATAAAAATAATCACAAAATAAAAGCAAGGAAAATTGAAAGAGTTATTCAAAATGCTTTACATAGAAAGGAATTAAAATATCACATTATAGCAATTCAAAATGCTTTGCATAGAAAATAAGCTAAAAATAAAAGCAAGGGAAATTAAAACAGTTATACAATTAATTAAAAGAGATAAATGATACAGTTATAAATTGAATTAGAGTAAAATTAATTAAAGTAGTAAACAGATGATACATAGAATACACTTCTCATCTGGCAAAACATATACAGATATAGATATAGTAGCACAGTAAATATTACTTTAATATGAATGCATTATTGAGAGTGATTGCGTGTGAATTGCACCTGGTAGCGTCTCTCTTGTGATGCTGTGGGTTTTAGTTACAAAGAAATATATGCTAAAACTTTTCAGTTTATAAGCAATTTTATTGATAAATCCTAGAACAGTTTACAATACATTTCTGCGCTACTGAATGATTCTGTGTGCGCGTGATCTTCACGTGATGTGAGCGCTACTGTCTGTCTGTGTGTGTGTGTGTGTGTGTGTGTGTGTGTGTGTGTGTGTGTGTGTGTGTGTGTGTGTGTGTGTGCGTTACAATGCAGCAGCAGTTTACAACAACGATTTACTGACCTGAACAAAAAGCTGTGTAAAACGTGCTTTCACGCGATCAATTTTGAGCATCCATATGGTATAATCAAACATATCTTGTGGAGCGTATTTGTCATTTTAACTGAATCAGAATTAGGGGTGTAACGGTTCACAAAATTCACGGTTCGGTTCGATACGATACACTTGTGTCACGGTTCGGTACGGTTCGGTTCGGTACGTTTTCCATAGGCTACAGCAAAAATAAATAAATGCCAGAGAAATTTCCTTGAATTAAGTTTTTTTAATTATTATTTTATTTAATGAAACTAACATCATAAAGTATGATTTTTTTTTTTTTTTTTTTTTTACTGAGCAATAATGGAGCTATACTTGACTCTTCTTATGAGCATATAAAACAAAACAGCTCCTTGGACAAAATGAAATGCAATATTGTAGTAGTAGGCTAGTTATAAACAAAGGTTTATTTTAGTTCAGATTAACATTTGAGGGCAGCAATTGTATTCATAATGTCAAAATAAAACAGACGTAATGTTACTTGAAAGCATTATAGCCCACTATTCCTGACAAACTTCCATACCTTGCAGTTAGTGTTACTACAGTAAATCCATGGTGAATGTTGCTGATCTGTGGACACCGGCCAGTTCATTAATGGCACGATGTTTCTTCCTGGTTTCCACGTCAGCGCTGTTTGAACCGTTAATAACAGAGAAATGTGCATGTTTCTCACTAGATCTCGCAGCGATGTTATTACTTCTGTGGCGAATTCAAAAAGCATTTGAAATTCAAATGCTTTCTTTACTGGTCTGGATCCCTTAGCGCGTGGTGTTGCTTGATCAGGCTCGCGCATAGGGCTCGCGAGTCCCGCTTCACAGGTCAAAACTGATAAACGGTCCACACGAACACAATAAGAGTAGCTCAGTTTCGTTCCTTGCATTGCATTTGCCAGTTGATGTTGTGGTCGCGCCAGCCTCTATGAGCGCGCTTGCCACCCGCGACGCGCCTTCATTTGAAATAACGAAATTTTGGTCGGCAGAAAAAATGGTCCAACGAACCGTTGAGAACACAGACACGAGAACAAAAAAATAAATTTAAGGCCAGACAATTTTAAGGCCTCAAGTTTATTGAGGGTTGATTTGTAAAGAAGGACTACATGCCTGCGCACATATATATTCAAACGTGCATACTTTTGGACTGAACACGTAATGCACATGTGCACGACATCTGCGTTTTCGCGGGTTTGCGTTTTTGAGGTTTGCGCAGGGATAACGGATAATCGTTTGCACCTTCAAACCTATTTCAGGGAGTGCGTTCTCGAGACACCAGGCACTGTTTTGTGCGGATGGGCGGCCGGAGCGTGTTAAGGGTTTTCCTGTTAGAACGGTGTCGTGTTAGCGGCCCCAAAGTTAATAACTAATGATCTTCGTAACGGAAGTGAATCAATCAAAACTAACTTTAGCTGGACAATTATGGAGCTTATAATATGACAAAATGATTTGAATTTGAATTGTGTAAATTTGAATTATTTGCAAGTGTAATCTAACTAAATTGAATTTTAGGTGGTAGTTTAAATAGTTCTGAATTTGATTTTTTTTAAACGAATATTGAACGTTTGAAATTTAACAAATTGAAATGTTTTTATGGCTGAATTTTATAGACATGTATTTTCAAACAGCTAGTTTTTTTGTTCTGAATTCGTAGAGTGCAAATATTCAGTTTAAAAAAATACAGATTCAAGTTTTCAAGATGAAGAAATTCGGAACTTCAAATTCAGTTTTCTAAAATTCAAGTTCAAAAATTCAAGTTCAAAAATTCAGATCTTACAGAAAGTAGGTCACAGGTCATCCACAGGGAAGAGTAAAGGATCTCAGATAAGTCGAACAGAGCATTTTGGCTGCACTGCAGTAGTTTTCTGCCGCAAACGCGGTGGTGGTTCAAGTCTACTTCTAGATCCGTGTATCTTTCGTTCAGTCGTTTTTTTATTTAATATTAAGAGTAGAAAAATGAGAAAACAGCTTGAGTATTAGATTTCTTCTAATATTCTAGTAATAATAGTCCGCTGCAGCAGTTGCACGGAGCTTACAAAACGCGTGTATTGCAACTATAAGCTACATTTAATTTTCTCATCAAACAACTAGACTAACGAATGGCTCGGTACAACAGAAGAGCTTAGACAGGGCTTTCTCTCTGTGTAGACCAGCAGTTGGTCTGAATTTGCTATAACCTATAGCTTATTTTCTCGACTGTATAGGCTAAGTCACGTTTTATCATGAAACACGCTGTGATTTATTCCAAAGTGACTCAGGCATAGCCTATATAATGCATTTAACGTTAAATAATCTAAATGTTGACTTTCAAAAGTAGGCGCGCCAAGAAGGCTATTTGGTGAGCGCCAGAAAGATCTAAAGAGACCGAGACGCGCTAAAGCAGCGCATCATGTTGTTTTATTTATTTTTCAATGACATGATATTTTGTAGTCATTTTGAATGTACACAAATAAAAATATACATTTTACTGTTTCGGATGATGTCATATTATCTGTATGACTAAATAACAGAGTATTAAGTTATTTCCCAGCAGTGGAACAAATCCAAGTGATGGCGCTCGCGCATCGCGCTCTCACACAACATAGTAGGATATCAGTTCTGGCGTTGCTTCATATCGCAGACTGTTCATTATCAAAATGAAACACAGTCAACCAAACATATAAAAAGTTATTCTGCATAATTTAATTGGTCTGTTGTACAATATAAAGGGCAAGCTGTGCCGCACACAGTCCTACTTGTTATTCCAAACATTTCCCTTGCTGTAAAGACGCTGATTTAGCCTATTCGTGTATTTTGGGACTCGACTGAAGTATGACGCCTTTTTATTTGTATTATAATATAATATATTAAAATACATAATCTTCTGAGTTTTATGATGTAGGCCTTGTGTGTTTTATTAAAATGTATTATAATTTACATCTCAAAAGGATGCGCTTTGTGCATTCTCTGACATTATATTTATTTATTTAATTAATATTGAGTATCAATTGATGTTAAACAAAACGGTGTGTTATTTTCTCTGGCAACTAAACTTTAAAAAAAAAAAAAAAAAAAAAAACTTCCAAAGCAAAGCCATTGTGCGTTCTCTCCGCGCTCCGCAGCGTTTCCACACAGATTTTGAGAACTGGCCAGCTAAAAAAAATAGGCCAAAGAAGTAGACTAACGGCTAGTGTCCGGGAAATGCGAGGTACGTTCATATATATAAATAAACATAACTGATTTTGTCTACACCTAAATACATTTCCTAATAATAACAGTGATTAAGCCCAAATGTGGGTGGGGGTAATGAACACAATATGTTTGTTTGTTTTTTTTGCCCAAATGGTCTCCACTCTATGCATTTTGTAATAATACAGCAACATTTTTTAACTGACCGTATTTGCCAGAAAATAAGTCGCATGCACATGAGTGCAAGTCACACCGGATCATGTTGAGAGAGAAAGGCGTCATAATTATTATTATTATTTTTTTAATATTAGCCTATTCAGCAATAGTGTCAAAGACCTGTAAATAAAATACAGCATTTACATGATAAACACTATTAACATGTAGGCTATGTGTTGCCTATTTTACTTTCCCTTATGACAAATGAATGCAAAAAAACAACAAGAATGAAAAATAAGTATGTAGGCTATAGGCTATAATAAAATAATATATAGGCTACAGACTATAAAAATAGCCTATATTGTGCCCTTTATAAACGCCAAGCCTAAACAAATTTATTTAAACGGTCGCGCATCTCTCATTCAGTCAAAAGTTTTCATTGCAATGTAACATGTGGATGCTAAATATTAATATAAAGAAGGCTTCATACTTCAGTCGAGTCCTAAAATACACGTATAGGCTAAATCCGCGTCTTCACAGCAAGGGAAATGTTTGGAATAACAAGTAGGACTGTGTGCGGCACAGCTTGCCCTTCATATTGTACAACAGACCAATTAAATTATGCAGAATAACTTTTTATATGTTTGGTTGACTGTGTTTCATTTTGATAATGAGCAGTCTGCGATATGAAGCAACGCCAGAACTGATACTATGTTGTGTGAGAGCGCGATGCGCGAGCGCCATCACTTGGATTTGTTCCACTGCTGGGAAATAACTTAATACTCTGTTATTTAGTCATACAGATGATATGACATCATCTGAAACAGTAAAATGTATATTTTTATTTGTGTACATTAAAAATGACTACAAAATATCATGCCATTGAAAAATAAATAAAACAACATGATGCGCTGCTTTAGCGCGTCTCGGTCTCTTTAGATCTTTCTGGCGCTCACCAAAAATGAACCAAAATACAGAGAATAGTCTTCTTGGCGCGCCTACTTTTGAAAGTCAACATTTAGATTGTTTACCGTTAAATGCATTATATAGGCTATGCCTGAGTCACTTTGGAATAAATCACAGCGTGTTTCATGATAAAACGTGACTTAGCCTATACAGTCGAGAAATAGGCTATAGGTTATAGCAAATTCAGACCAACTGCTGGTCTACACAGAGAGAAAGCCCTGTCTAAGCTCTTCTGTTGTACCGAGCCATTCGTTAGTCTAGTTGTTTGATGAGAAAATTAAATGTAGCTTATAGTTGCAATACACGCGTTTTGTAAGCTCCGTGCAACTGCTGCAGCGGACTATTATTACTAGAATATTAGAAGAAATCTAATACTCAAGCTGTTTTCTCATTTTTCTACTCTTAATATTAAATAAAAAAACGACTGAACGAAAGATACACGGATTCTCTTGAACCACCACCGCGTTTGCGGCAGAAAACTACTGCAGTGCAGCCAAAATGCTCTGTTCGACTTATCTGAGATCCTTTACTCTTCCCTGTGGATGACCTGTGACCTACTTTCTGTAAGATCTGAATTTTTGAACTTGAATTTTAGAAAACTGAATTTGAAGTTCCGAATTTCTTCATCTTGAAAACTTGAATCTGTATTTTTTTTAACTGAATATTTGCACTATACGAATTCAGAACAAAAAAAAAACTAGCTGTTTGAAAATACATGTCTATAAAATTCAGCCATAAAAACATTTCAATTTGTTAAATTTCAAACGTTCAATATTCGTTTAAAAAAAATCAAATTCAGAACTATTTAAACTACCACCTAAAATTCAATTTAGTTAGATTACACTTGCAAATAATTCAAATTTACACAATTCAAATTCAAATCATTTTGTCATATTATAAGCTCCATAGACAATAACTTTATCCTAGAGCTGTTGTAAAGCCTAAACAATCTGTTACAGTAATAGTAGTAAAGCTACTTTGAAACAATCCATATTGTTAAAAGCGCTTTATAAATTAAGGTGACTTGACTAAAGTCTGACAAACAACATTCATAAAGAACTATTATAAATCGTACAGTGTGAACTGGTTTAAGGCAGCATACTACCTAAATTGAACTTCATTAGTGAAAGATTTGAAACATTCATGATAGACAAGATCTCAGCGCTCCTCGTGAGAAGTGCATGAGAGACCCACTGTTGATTCCAAAATAGTTTGACATTCAATTCAAAGTTTATTTGTCGCATACCAGTTATAGGTGATACAACGAGCAGTGAAATGTAAGTCTGGCATTGACTTACATTGACATTGCTCAGTTCTAGACAAAATACTGTTTAAACTAGTAAGGAATTACTTTACAATCAACATTTTTTAACTCGTCTTACATCTTGCATGGATTTTGTTTTTAGCGTGCTTGTTGTAATACATGTGTAATACATGTATAATAAATGTGTAAATGCAAAACATTTTGAGATGTATGCAGTGCTGACTTAAAAACTGTCAAACATTATGTATCCTACAAGAAAGTATAATTTTGTTGCCAAATTCTACACTATGTCTTACAATGCTGTTTATTATAGGAAGCTCAATAAGGAGACAACACCTCTTACAAGACATTTATATTTATCTTTGTCAAACGATGTCAAAAAAGTGACAAAAACTAATAATGTTGTGGTGTCGTGCATAAAGCTCAGGGCTAGAAACCCAGAAGCTTGCAGGTTTGTTCTCTTTAAGAAGTGAGCCATTAGCTATTATCCATGTGCCCTTTAATTTGAGAAAGACTCTTGACCCCAGGTAACTCCAGGCGGACTGGCCCTATAACAAGTGTACTGGAAGTCACTTTAGATAAAAGCATCCACTAAAAGATTGCTTGCAAAATTGGATTTTTTTATTTTTTTATCACTCACACACATTCATAGGGAATCAAAAAGATGCAGTTATACTGTTAAAACGGCTGTCTTGATTTTAGGACCGGTTGTGATGAGGCTAATATAGACGTCAACTTATATTATGAGTGTGTTAGTGGTATTCAAATTTCAGTGTTTTATGTCAAGGCCTATAAATGTCCAATGAAAAGTGCACTGCTGTCATTATCACCGCCAAACTGTTTTACTGTCACCAATTAAAAAGTAATGATCAACCCATATACCTTGTCTTCTGTAAGAAATAGCTAGCTGTATAATTTATACTCGCCATATGGCATCCTAACGTGGGAATCCATCAAAAAACAGATGACGCCATAAACACGATAGACACCACATTTATTTGAGTTCATTATATATGCACAACTATAAGGCTTATATTACAATGAGACAATAAAATCTGGCATGTTTGTAACTAGTTTTTTTATATGTCTTCATTTAGTATTTTTTTATTTTTGTTAGAAAGCACTACTGTGATCATGTTTCTTACATCAAATGTTTTAAAGTAACTTTACAGTTCAGAAACATAAATAGCATGACGTAATGGATACACAACAACAATACACAACTCTTTTTTTCTGACACTAAATAGTTGCTTGTGAACAGAAATGTTGTTGCTTGTTATCCTGGTTAAGCTTGTTCTGTTATTATCAGTATCAGATCATACAATAACACTTGTAGCACTACATTTGCATTTTTTAGCACTATATTATGGATAAAAAAATAAAAAAAAATAAAAAAAAACCAGTCAAACTTAACATTTTCTTATTAACAATCATGCAAAATAAGACCAGGAAGAACAAAAACAGATTTTGATTTCATACTGTCTTTAAATTCCATGACCAAGATGAAAATTAAATGTGGAGATATCTTTATACAGTAAATAAAACAATTTCTGTAATATGAGTGAACATATCAGGTGCCATCAACACCCTCAGTTAAAACCGCTCTGTGTTAGGAGGTCCTCAAACAAGAGGATTTATTTGGCAGTGTGAAAGTGAAAGAGTGGCTGGGAAAGGTAATTAAACGTTAAGCGCATAGACACTGGGAAGTCTGTGTTTAAGGATTGTGGGACAGCTGACCCTTGCTAACTCCTCCTCCATCTCTTTCCCTTTGCAGCTGAAGTTTGATCTGGCAGGAGAGGTGTTTGACTGGGCCGGGGTGAAGGTTAGTGCTGTTGCATATGGGCAAGTTTTGCCGTTGCACAGCGTGCGCTTCAGGCAGAAATGTAATGTGGTCATCAATAACCCCAAACAGCTGCTCAGAAAGAAACACTCATGTGAGTGAATGCCATGATGGAGCACCTCCTGAGGAAAAAAGGCTAAATTCAATTGGTAAATCCAACATTTATTCATTGCCTTTTAGATTAGTTTAAACCGCTAGTATATGCTGTGTTTGTTAATAGTTTGTTAAAACTATTCATTTTAACAAAAAAAAGTAGTCGACTAGTCTGCGGGACTGTGTTTACCTTAAAAATTTCAGTTCAGAAATGAAATATCCAGTGAGTAGCGCTAAAATATCAATGCACTATTGCATTTAAATATGACATACCACTTACACTACACCTGATCGATAGTGTTAACAGAAGGAAATGTGAGGTAAAATGCATTTGCTTCAACAACCGTGCCACTTTAGCTGCCTCTACAAGTCTTTGAGCTCTTTTATTAGGACTGAAGTTTAACAGACACCCGAAAGCTTCACATCACAAGTGCACTGCTGTATCAGGTGAGCTACTGAGCAAGTTTACTACATTAAAAAAGGCAAACTTATGGAGCTCCTTATGCGATGCACATCAAAATGAATTTGTCTATAAATCATGCACTATGTAAAAAATATTTTAAGGTCATAAAAAAATATTGTGCAAAGAACCGTGCAAAAAAAGTCTTTATTTATCAATAATCCGACTTTTTTTCTTGTGTTATACTGCCAATGGTTTTCATTTCATCTGAAAATTGCAACCCTGTATCACATGAAATACGTTCTGAGGAAACTATTTTGCAAATCGCAAATACGTTACATGCCAACATATAAGCAGTGCTATTACGTTGGTCCTTAACCTAATATAAGCAGTGCTATTACGTTGGCCCTTAACCTAATATAGCCAATCTATTGCAGTGCTATTACGTTTGTCCTGAACATAATACATCCAAAGCAGGTTTCTTTTCACACGTAGCAGCTAATGCTGTTCATTTTGTTTTAATTATTTACTCCCTTTTTTCTCATTGGGCTACAAAATATTATCTATGCCAGGGCGAGTCAAATGGCAGCACACAGATAATTTTTATCTGGCCCTCCAACTGGTTTTTGATGTTTAAAACCCCTCGCAATCTGATATCAAAGTCCCCGCAAAGGTTTAGCGCGTTCAGCGGTGAGTTTAACAACGCACGTGATCATTCAGCGGTGAGTTTAACAACGGCAGTTCGTGATATGGTCACGTAATTTAATCTATTGATTTGTGCCACGGACACGTTTATTTCGTTATTTTCGTAATACCAGCACGTTTTTTAAACTAATGTATTTTCAATGGGAAGCGTCTTTCGTGATAATAACAGCACGATTCTTTCTGCCTGGCTGTCGGCTGCAGCAGAGAAGCTGTTTAATCAACATTTATTCACGAGATCTTTTGTATTTTTATGTATTTTTTTAATGTTATTATTTCGGTCTTATTGCCAGGGAAGCTGGTTTGCTTTGCTGTTTATTGATTTTCTAAAATTATATTTTATCAGTAGGAAATCGCGCTGAAGAAGTCTCGTTCCGAACACATCGCGATATTTGGCATCAGTTCACGTGTGTCATGTTGGTAAGTAAATACCTAAATACGCTATCCTAATGTGTGATATCATGTCTTTTCTGTTTGTCGATGTTAATCTGCCATTATATCTGCCATCTCCACGGAGACTTTGCGTTTCATTGCTTTCTAATTCAAAACAGGGTGATTAACACTGCCTGTCACGTGACGTGCTATAGGCCTAGATATTCATATCAGATTAAAAATAGTACAATTAGTTCCAAAGTTGTATTTGTAGTAGAAGCACAGTAAAAACAACACTTACCATGCTTTTACCGCAGTAACATTAGTTTTACTGTGATAAGTGTAGTAAAAAGACAGTAATCACAAAACTTACCATGCTTTTACCACACTATTTGTAGTTTTAATGTGGTACTTATTGTAAATGCACAGTAACCACAACACTTACCATGCTTTTACCACAGTAACCATAGTTTTACTGTGATAGGTGTGGTAAAAGGACAGTAACCACAAAACTTACCATGCTTTAAACCTCAGTAACCTTAGTTTTACTGTGATTGGTTTAGTAAGGACAGTAATCACAAAACTTACCATGCTTTTACCTCAGTATTGATAGTTTTAAAGTGATATTTGTTGTAAATGCATATTAACCACAACACTTGCCATGCTTGTAAGGCTTTATAATGTAACATCCAATATTTGCAAGGTAAATCAGTACTTTTCCCTTTAAATAATCCTATATATTATACATAATGATATTTTCTTTTCTCTTTTTTCAGCTGAAAAGACCAAAAGGGCCTTTCGGACTCAGTCAGCCCATTATTGTTTGAGGAGAAGTAAACGGAGGAGACGGACAGCTGCAAAGGCAAATATTCGCAATGGTATGTATGTGTTGGTTTTAACCCTAAATCAAACATTTTATCAAGCATTTGTTGTTTCTTAAAACTTTTCTCACAAAACCCATAGCCCAATCAGTACAAACATAGTCTGAAAGTCTTAATAATTCACAAGATTTAACAAGTTGTCAAATTCGTATGATACTCGTACATATTTGTATACTCGTACACAATCCTGCAGCTTTTACTCCTAGTGCTGTCATTGGCTACTGCCTCAATTCCTGTACATATTTATCGCGATATTTGTAAATCAGTTGCGCCACTTCTTGGAAAGTTGTCGGATGTCACACACACTGTCAGAAAGTTTATATTAATTGCAAATTGGTCTCCGTCTGTTTATGTTCCAGTGATGTCTCTCCACACCTCATAACCTACCTCTGTTTGCAAGAGTGGAAAAGCTTATCTGACTTGTCAAATGACATCAGATACTCGATTATTTATATATAACTGTCCCGTTTGCATGTAAATCATTTTCATGATTATTGCTTGCTATTAAAGACATACTTTTATTCATAGAAATGCCCACATATCAGTGAACTTATTACATAAAAATGCTTTTAACATTTAATTATGCAACACTCTTTACAGAAAACATATCCTACAGTTATAAACTGACTATTTGCAAGTAATGTATTAAAATGACCTTCCTTTCTGTTTTGCAGGATTACTTAGTCCTTTTTTTTTTAAGCTCTACCAATATCAAACTCAACAGCTCTTTTAAGAGCCAACCATTACAAGAGCTACTAGTGAGTCGCAGCGAATCTTGCCGTGATCAGCCCTTCCCAGGTGAAGTTTCTAGAATATTGCAATCAGTATTTACTCATCAAATGTTCTCTCCTGAATCATATGGTAAATTAACTTATTTAATACTGTCTTAATTTGTGTTTCAAGAACAATAGTAATTGCACATAGAGTAAGTCGAGACTATCTTGTTTTACAGCAGAGAAGGAAGACCAGTCCTTATATCAACGCAAGCTAATCGAATAAGTCCTTTGTTTCGGGTGAGGAAGGAACATCTGATGCCCAAAGAAGGCAGAAAAGTGCGCAAGTCCATTGGTATGTCTTGTATTGAAACAATGCTGTAATATGTAGTACATAATTTGATGTTGACAATTTTACATTGTACAGGTTATCACTTGGTTTTTGACCAAGTGAAGCTCTTGAAACAATTGACAGAAGATGATGTTGTCTGGAAAGAAATCAAGCATCACTGGCAAAGGCTCAAAAGAGTCCATGCCTTTCTTAAAAATCTTTTAAAATATGTTGCTGTTGATATGGGTAAAACTGTTTTTGTTCAGTACTTAGCTTATTTTGTGCTGCAATATTTTATATATATATGTATATGTGTGTGTGTGTATGTATATATGTGTGTGTGTATATATATATATATATATATATATATATATATATATATATATATATATATATATATATATATATATATATATATATATATATATATATATATACTTCAATGTGTATATTATATAATGTACTGACTGCTGCTTTGTAAATTGATGTAAGGAACAGGCAACTCTGGCCCTTTGCATTCTACTTTTTGAGGTTAGTTAAGAGTTAACCTCCAACCCTAATCGAGCACATCTGAAAATTTTAACCAAAGTCTTCAGGTTTACTTCTAGACAATAGGCAGGAGGGTTTGAGGTTGGAGCTAAATGTGCAGGACAGTGGACGCTGAGGGCCAGAGTAAACCATCACTGCTTTAAATAACGCAGAACATAACATAACTTTATTTGAATGGTTTCTGTCTTTTGTTTTACTTTCAGACCAGGACTGGAGAACGCCTGACAATGGGATGTTGAGACTTCTTCCTCTGGTTGAGAAAAAGCTACTCCACATCAGTGATCACATCTTCTGTTCTTCTGTTCTTCAACTGAACAAACTGTTTAGACGAGGATGAAGAACACTAACACGATAGATACGTACAGGGAAGAGCAAGAAACCAGTTTAGCTGTGATAATGAATCATTATTTTCCAACACAATATCAAATCTGTTTTCTGTATCATAGGTGACTGAATATGATTATCTGGCACTCGTTTTGTGGCTTCAGCAGCTGTGAATGGATTCATATGATGTTAACGTGTTTTTGAAGACACATTTTTATTTATCTTGAATCTCATTTGTCTTTATGCTACTTTATCAACTTTATGCTTTGTTCTCCAATAAAGTGTTGTTTAATAAAGTATGATGACTATTGTGTATTGAAAGTGGTGTTTGGTACAGTAAATAGAAATGTTCTTTTGAGAATTTTTTATTTCTTATTTCTTTAAAAATAACTACATATAATTAATAACTTATAAACAGGGTTGGGGAGTAACGGAATACATGTAACGGCGTTATGTAATCAGGATACAAAAATCCAGTAACTGTAATCCGTTACAGTTACGTCAAAAAACTTTGTAATCAGATTATAGTTACATTTTGAAAAAAGGGGGAATACTTTCAGGATTACAATGGTTTCATTTAAAACTAAATAAATAAGTATTTTGGCATAATAACACTATATTAAGCGCTGCTTATACAGTAGTTCCTGGTTCTGTTGCCAGTAATGACTCACGTGTGCCACGCGCTGGTGCGTGTGCAAATAACAGCTGTCTACGATCTCATCAGACGCTGAATGAATCACTGTTGCTAGTAGAAACGATGCTGCCTGCGGGTAAAATTGCTTTTAATTCATGGAAATTCCGCTGCTATTTTGTAGAAATTAAGGGAGTAGCTTTTTTAGTACCCAAAATGTCCTTTCTTAATCTTTTCTCGCGTAACGGGATGTTCGCTGTCTAGGTAACGTAGGGGAACTCCCACTGCCAACGCCCCAAGTTCAGTCAGGCAAATTAAGAAAGATCACGGCTTTAGTCAACATGTAGGCCTATTTTAAAATAAACTAATATGTAGATTGTGTAAAAATTTTAAATGTTGTGTTTTTATTTTTTTGTTAAAAATTAGTTAAAAATAAAACAAAATAATCTGTAATACTATACATTAGCCACTAGATGTCTGTATAGCCCTTTACATAAATATATATTCAGGCGTGTGTATATTTAGCAAATATTGTACACTGGACCAAATTTTTTATAAAAAAAAATAAAAAAAATAAAAATGTCTTCTTGCTTGACTTTATCTATATACGTGACCTTGAAGTAATCCAAAAGTAATCAGTTACATTACTTTAATATTATAGTACTTGGATTACGTTACTGAATACTTTTTTTATGAAGTAATTTGTAACTGTAACGGAATACATTTTTAAAGTAACCCTCCCAAGCCTGCTTATAAATAACTAAATATAATTAATTACCATGATTCTTTTACTTGGGACATAAAAATGTAGATCTGGTTAATGATATTTGGGACAACAATGCAACAAAAGTTGCACATACTTGCATGTATGCCAGTTTCCAGTGAAATAAAAGGAAGCTATGTGAATAACAAGAGGCTGCAGTGGGCTATCTTGCTATAAATACTTAAAGCTTAATTGAAGATGATCCATGTTGATCATTCTAGTATACTCTATATAGTATACTCTATATATCACTGATGTCAGGAATATAAGCAGCAATCAGAGGGGGAGAAAAGGAAATGTTGGCACTGTTTTTTTGTTGTTTTACTGAATGGTGCATTATCCTTGTGTAATAGTAATAGTATGTGTAGATCTGTGTAGATTATACTGTCCTTCCACCCCCAGGGCCCAGCAACGGCCCCCAGAAGAGCAAACAAATGCACATTTCAAATGGCTGTAACTCAAAGTCTGATTAGTGTATCAAAGAGAAAATCGGCTGGACAACTGCTTATACTATGTTTAATAAATAATGTTGGCCACAGTTTTCAGACATATATGGAAAGCTGGCATAAAGGTTATTTTTAAAGTGCTCACAGTAAAATATCAAATTTCAGCCTGTCCCTCATATATGTCATAAAGGTTTGCACAATGAACAAATTTAGATATCCAGTTGTCCATTAAATATATTATTTATTTAACATTTATTGTTTTATTACTAAACGTTTTAAACTACATTACCCACATATCTCTGTCATTCTATCAGTGGAGCAGGAAGCATTGTTCTGTAGTTCATTGAAATGTGCAGACATGCTTAGGGTTAGGGTTAGGATCTCGGTAAAGGAGTAATTTCTCACAACATAGAGACACTTTATAGTTAGCTTAATGTATAACTAACGTAATAATACCACCAAAACATACTTTGTAACATGAAGCGCCGTTTTATATGGGTTAAACGATTGTCCAATCACAGCGAGTTCTGCGATAAAGTCACAGCCAATAACAAGCCAGCTGAACAGATGCGTCACACTTACATGCCCTGGTTTATGGTAAACGATGACAGATCTCTTCTGGTTCCGGCTGCGGGGATAGATACCTTAAATATTTTATATTTAGGCTGTTAAACATGCATTCCTTCTAATTAAATTATAAAACTCATATTTAAAAACAAAAGACTCCTTTGTGTGGTTACCATCCAAAAACGAGGTCACAGGATCAATGACACAAATTTGCTTAGACTGATGCATAAATAAATTTGAAAGAGAAACTTTTTTCAAAGCAATGGCCTAAAGCAGGGGTAGTTTTGCAGTATTTAAATTAAAGATAATTACATGTACTAAAGTGCTTCTAACATTTACAGTGTATGTATAGTATATTAAAGGTATATCAATTATATTCAAATAAATGTAACAAAAGCACAATGAATGGACACCATTTTGAAAGCTTATTCCAATATTTAATGTCAAACTGTTTAAAGACAAATGTAGTGCCAAAACTACTGCACAACAGTATAAAAATCAGTTAATTAAAAATATCCAGATACAGGAGCAATCTATTATAGTGACACATACATTAACGTTAAAAAAATTGCTATGATGAAGTTGAATATATTTACAAACCAAGAGATGAGATTCAAGTTTGTTATGTGAACATACATTTGTTTCTTCGCTTTAAATAACAAATAGGCAAAAACATAAGCACAACATTTTACATTCTCAACTTTCATTCTATATCCTTGTGATTATTGGTCACTTTTATTGTAACTATGCAATGAATATGTCCTTTAGCAAAACACCTGATGAACACTGACACTTTTTTGATAAAGGCATTAGGCAGAAATCAAGTACAATTTATGAAGCTGAAAAGAGAAAACAAAATGCTTTAACAATATGGAAAAAGATAAATCACTATTTTCAATATTGGTTCTGCATATATCAAAGAGATCCTGAGGAGGAATGGGACTTCACATGAAGACTTTCAGAAACTGTGACAGAGCAAAGGGTGCACCTCGCTGGACACATCCTACAAATGCCCAAACAACAACACCCAAACACAGTGATGAAGTGGACACCACCAGGAGGATGCAGGAGACAGGGAAGACCAAGGAAGACATGGAGACAGATGTTTCACGAAGACCTGAAGAATGTCAGTGTCCCATGGGAAGATGTGAAGAACCTGGCCACGGATCGAATACGTTGGAGGACAGTTGTTGCCCAGCACAGGACTTGATGATGCCGTTGTGAGTTTATAACTGTAGGATATGTTTTCTGTAAAGAGTGTTGCATAATTAAATGTTAAAAGCATTTTTATGTAATAAGTTCACTGATATGTGGGCATTTCTATGAATAAAAGTATGTCTTTAATAGCAAGCAATAATCATGAAAATGATTTACATGCAAACGGGACAGTTATATATAAATAATCGAGTATCTGATGTCATGTGACAAGTCAGATAAGCTTTTCCACTCTTGCAAACAGAGGTAGGTTATGAGGTGTGGAGAGACATCATGTATCACTGGAACATAAACAGACGGAGACCAATTTGCAATTAATATAAACTTTCTGACAGTGTGTGTGACATCCGACAACTTTCCAAGAAGTGGCGCAACTGATTTACAAATATCGCGATAAATATGTACAGGAATTGAGGCAGTAGCCAATGACAGCACTAGGAGTAAAAGCTGCAGGATTGTGTACGAGTATACAAATATGTACGAGTATCGTACGAATTTGACAACTTGTTAAATCTTGTGAATTATTAAGACTTTCAGACTATGTTTGTACTGATTGGGCTATGGGTTTTGTGAGAAAAGTTTTAAGAAACAACAAATGCTTGATAAAATGTTTGATTTAGGGTTAAAACCAACACATACATACCATTGCGAATATTTGCCTTTGCAGCTGTCCGTCTCCTCCGTTTACTTCTCCTCAAACAATAATGGGCTGACTGAGTCCGAAAGGCCCTTTTGGTCTTTTCAGCTGAAAAAAGAGAAAAGAAAATATCATTATGTATAATATATAGGATTATTTAAAGGGAAAAGTACTGATTTACCTTGCAAATATTGGATGTTACATTATAAAGCCTTACAAGCATGGCAAGTGTTGTGGTTAATATGCATTTACAACAAATATCACTTTAAAACTATCAATACTGAGGTAAAAGCATGGTAAGTTTTGTGATTACTGTCCTTACTAAACCAATCACAGTAAAACTAAGGTTACTGAGGTTTAAAGCATGGTAAGTTTTGTGGTTACTGTCCTTTTACCACACCTATCACAGTAAAACTAATGTTACTGCGGTAAAAGCATGGTAAGTGTTGTTTTTACTGTGCTTCTACTACAAATACAACTTTGGAACTAATTGTACTATTTTTAATCTGATATGAATATCTAAGCCTATAGCACGTCACGTGACAGGCAGTGTTAATCACCCTGTTTTGAATTAGAAAGCAATGAAACGCAAAGTCTCCGTGGAGATGGCAGATATAATGGCAGATTAACATCGACAAACAGAAAAGACATGATATCACACATTAGGATAGCGTATTTAGGTATTTACTTACCAACATGACACACGTGAACTGATGCCAAATATCGCGATGTGTTCGGAACGAGACTTCTTCAGCGCGATTTCCTACTGATAAAATATAATTTTAGAAAATCAATAAACAGCAAAGCAAACCAGCTTCCCTGGCAATAAGACCGAAATAATAACATTAAAAAAATACATAAAAATACAAAAGATCTCGTGAATAAATGTTGATTAAACAGCTTCTCTGCTGCAGCCGACAGCCAGGCAGAAAGAATCGTGCTGTTATTATCACGAAAGACGCTTCCCATTGAAAATACATTAGTTTAAAAAACGTGCTGGTATTACGAAAATAACGAAATAAACGTGTCCGTGGCACAAATCAATAGATTAAATTACGTGACCATATCACGAACTGCCGTGAGATCACGTGCGTTGTTAAACTCACCGCTGAATGATCACGTGCGTTGTTAAACTCACCGCTGAACGCGCTAAACCTTTGCGGGGACTTTGATATCAGATTGCGAGGGGTTTTAAACATCAAAAACCAGTTGGAGGGCCAGATAAAAATTATCTGTGTGCTGCCATTTGACTCGCCCTGGCATAGATAATATTTTGTAGCCCAATGAGAAAAAAGGGAGTAAATAATTAAAACAAAATGAACAGCATTAGCTGCTACGTGTGAAAAGAAACCTGCTTTGGATGTATTATGTTCAGGACAAACGTAATAGCACTGCAATAGATTGGCTATATTAGGTTAAGGGCCAACGTAATAGCACTGCTTATATTAGGTTAAGGACCAACGTAATAGCACTGCTTATATGTTGGCATACAACGTATTTGCGATTTGCAAAATAGTTTCCTCAGAACGTATTTCATGTGATACAGGGTTGGAAAATTGCACTGAATTTTGAGTTCAGCAAAAACATAGGTAGAAGCACATGTTCCCAATGAGAAGTCATATTTTGATTTCTTACGCTGTCAGTGAAACACACACACACAAACTGAAGTCCTATAGTTAAAAGGCATCCAGAAGTTCCGAAAGTTTTGCATGAAAAGTGTCCATTGACGAGTGAGAATGTCAGACAGACAGGTTCACTTGTGCTTCATTTCAAACTGACCTGACTCTTTCCACATCATTTAAACATGTCCGATTCAGTCCTATCAGTCAAACACTCCAGTGTGTAGTCATCGTTACAGTGATGCAGCCATCCATGTGTTGGGGTGTTTGATATATCTTGAAAGAGTTTTGCTAGTTTACCTGCTATTTCAGCTTTTATCAGCCATGGCCATATGGTGGATTTGTATGAAGCGCTGTCTGTCTTGTCGATAAAAGTGTTTCCTTTCCTTTAGATGTATGACTTTTAACCTATAACTCCAGAGGTGTCTTTCCCTCCATCTTTTACCCTGTTGTTGTTCTTCTGAACCCCTCCAACTTTAGTGTAGCTCCTTCGATTGGCTGTCTTGTTACGTTAGAAGGGTCTGTATTTTCTACACTCAAGAAAAAAAATGTGTTGGTTTAAAAAAAAAAAGAAAAAAAAAAAGAAAAAAACACACAACAGTTTGCATACATTTTTTTTTAGTTATGACAGCTTTAAAGGAGAAGTTCACTTTTAAAAAAACTTTTGCTGATAATTTACTTACCCCCATGTCATCCAAGATGTCCATGTCTTTCTTTCTTCAGTCGAAAAGAAATTAAGGTTTTTGATGAAAACATTCCAGGATTTTTTCACATATTATGGATTCCATTGGGACCCAAACGGTTCAAGGTCCAAATGACAGTTTCATTGCCGCTTCAAAGGGCTTTAAACGATACCAGACGATGAATAAGGGTCTTATCTAGCGAAACGATCGGTCATTTCAAAAATAAAATAAAAAGTTGACGTTTTATAAGCACAAATGTTCGGCTTGCTCTGTTCTGTGATGCGCGTTCGTGACGTCACGTAATACGCAATTACGTTGAAAAGGTCACGCTTGAAAAATTGAAGAAAATGTTCTTTTTGGCTTTTTAATATTAAAACACTCAGGATGCGCACACGAAATGGGCATTTTAAACGATAAACTGACACAAATACATTTGAAAATGTTTATATGGTCCTCCTTCCGCACATTTGTAAACACATCAAACTTGACCTTTTCAACGTAATTGCGTATTACGTGACGTCACGAACGCGCATCACAGAACAGAGCAAGGCGAACATTTGTGCTTATAAAACGTCAACTTTTTATTTTATTTTTGAAATGACCGATCGTTTCGCTAGATAAGACCCTTATTCATCGTCTGGTATCGTTTAAAGCCCTTTGAAGCGGCAATGAAACTGTCATTTGGACCTTGAACCGTTTGGGTCCCAATGGAATCCATAATATGTGGAAAAATCCTGGAATGTTTTCATCAAAAACCTTAATTTCTTTTCGACTGAAGAAAGAAAGACATGGACATCTTGGATGACATGGGGGTGAGTAAATTATCAGCAAAAGTTTTTTCAAAAGTGAACTTCTCCTTTAAGTGAATGTACATTCAACCAACAAGCGACATCGAGTAAGAGGAACTTAATAATTTGTAGCATGAAGACACTAGCATTTAATTACTCAAAAAAATATATAAGTCGCTCCAACTACCAAAGTTGTAGCACTGGAACCAATTAATCTGATCTATTTCAGTTCAAATCAACAGCTATCATAGCACATGCTAATATAACTTATTTAACATTTATATTAAACTAGCAAGTAAGATATTACTGGCACTATCGTGGACATTGCTTATGTAGTGTTTACCTTCAGCACAATGGTAACCACAAAAACTTCAACATTACAGAAACAACAGAACACTAACAGGTCTTTCCCTTTACTAAAAGCAAATAAATTAACAGTTAATTTCAACATGTATTATCCTTATCCAGTCCTATACAAAGCATGCAGGGAACTAGAAATCCCCTACCAAATTTCCAAAGTTATCAAGACAATTTAATTAAGTTACTAGAACCTATTTAAAAAAATAAATAATAATTAGCACATAAATTTGAGTTTAAATTACAAACAATATTAAGTTGATGCAATGATCAACATTATCATGTCAACAGAACTCTTTACAGAACATTGTAAATAATGTTTGCAACTTAAAATGTTTAATTAAAACAATAAGTTAGAATTTTGAACTTGCAACTATGAATTTATTTAAGTTGTGGTAAAAGGTCCCCTGAATTACTTTCGGGGAAATTGAGATTTTGGTGGTGGATGAACCTAAAAAAAAAAAAAAAAAAAAAAAATATATATATATATATATATATATATATATATATATATATATACATATACAGAACAGTGTAAATGATTTATACATTCAAATGCAGACAAAAAAACAAAACAAAAATTATTTTAAAAAAATTATTTATATTTATATATAAAGCCTGTATCATTTGTTCCAGTACTAAATTTTTCCAGAAAAAATACTGTAAAAATCTGTTAATTAATTAAGTGTAAGTTGTCTTAACATTTTCAGTGAAAAAATTACATTGTTTAACATCATATTACATGCATTTATACGGTCAAATTAACGTTTTTGTTTTTTTTGCAACACTTTAGAATATGGTCCTATCATTAATGAATAACTACACAGGAACAAACGAGTAAATCATCTGTCCGCAATCATCCGCATTCATATTCTAGTAACTACTATTAACTAACAAGAAACTCTGATTAATGTTTAGTAAGTAATAGCACTCAGTTGAATGCGGTAGTTCACTATTAGCTAATCAACGACACTTTTTTTTCATACCTCCCAGAGGAATAATAAGAACTACTAAGAGGTTCATAATTGATGTGAATAATGCATAATGTGTAATTAATTCTAAAGTGAAGATCATGGTGGAGTCTGAGTCATTACTAGTGGCTTAACGCTCTTCACTTTAGAATCCTGTTCCAAATAATTTGTAATTCCTTTAGAAGGATGTAGTAACACTTTGAGTCATTACAGAGAAAACATAATGGTTATGTAATGAACTTAATTTTGAGCAAGTACACTGCTAAATGAAATGTACTGCACTGGAACATACAAGAAAACGAATAGATTTTAAAAAACGATCTAATTTGATTCAAAGATCCCGGAACCATTCAGGGTAATTCTGGCCCAATTTTAACCCCTGCCCGTGTTTCTTTCTCTCAGACTCTCTCTCTCTCTTTCCTCCTTTCCTCTTCAGATCCATGTTCAGTGTGTAGTTGGAGACGACAGCTATGAGACACAGGTGCAGCTGCTCTTGCCAGATCCCAACGATCGTTTTACTTGTGAATGAGCCGAGGTAGAAAATAACCCCAGAGTGCTTGTCATTACCCGTTTATGTCCCCGCCAACTTCTCTCACTCCGTCCATTCGTCATTTGACTGGAACACCGTAAGAACTGCCCATTGTTCATTGTCTGTGTCACCACTCTCCTTGTCTTTTGATAAGGGTCAGTGTGATCCGTATATTGTTATATCTACTTATAGGATCTAATCATCGCCCGACTGTGGCTTTGGATGAATTCTGGTTCCCTCCACACAGGCCTCGGGACATTGTGTCCTGTTCCTGTTGTGAGACTGAACCCTCTGCTTGAGAACCATCTGTGGCACTCCCGACTTGGACAGATGATTCTCGGACTCATTATTCAAAGCTGTACAACAGATGGAGGAAATTCATAAAACAGTATTTCAATTGAGGTTTCAGCTCCTTGTGCTGCACTTCAGAAATTGTCACCTGAGAATTCCACACTTACACACAGATAAAGTAGTGAGCCATTCAAGTTGTTTACTGACAGACATTAGAGTTGTACAATTAGTATGTATCAATATTATGCAAAACGTGCCTCTAACTACAGTTTTGAAAAACTACAAAAATATAATAATAATAATAATAATATATAATAATAAACTTTATTTTATATAGCGCCTTTAAATGTTACTTCTCAAAGCGCTTTACACAGACAAGGATACAAAAAACATATCTGCACATACAATTCACTGCAGTTTCCAGCTGAAATGGACACTAGTGACAGTAAAACATCAACAACTTTTGTTGCTTTTCAAACTAATTATGATTACAGGGGCAAATTATTGATTAATAAAAAAATAAAAAATTTGCACTGTTCCTTGCACAATATTATGTAATGACCTCAAAACACTTTTATCATAGTGCATGATTTATAAAATAATAAATTTCAATGTTTGCATCACATTATCAGCTCATATGTGTGGCTTCTATGAGGCAGTAAACTTGCTCAGTCTCTCACCTGATACAGCAGTGCACTTGGGATACGGAGTCACAATAAAATAAATCAAGGACTTGAAGAGGCAAGCTAAAATGTCATGGTTGTTTCAGCAAATTATTATTTTTGTTTATCATCTAACATTTGCTTTAGTTAACACTTTCGGTTAGGTTTATGGTTATGTTACAGACCATTAACCTTTTAACAAACTCACCAGACATCTCATTTCTGAACTGCTGCAAAACATACAACCAACATAATTAAACATGGTCAGCTTCACTTTCATCAGTTTCAGATAAAACTGTACAATCTCACTGGAAACTTTACTTTGATAGTGTTCCGAAATGTGTAAGAAGAAATGTGATATGTTACAGAAATGTTGGCACCACCTCGTTTTTTCAATGAGCCAGAGTTGATATTTCATAAATGATCAACCACTTCATAGTCTCAGATGACACAATCTTGGACAGTTTGTGTACTGTTTTAGCTTTACTATAAATGTACTTAAAATTTTATATTTTTGCAAATGCGATTCATACCCCATTCAAGCAGTCAGATTGGAGCATTGTCCCAATGTCATGCAAACAAATGTAAAAATGGTTGTTCATTTAGCATATGTTTCCTGACTCACTGTTGAGCAAAAGTGCAAAGTGGAGGAAAGGCAAGAGATGGTCGTGTGAAGAGCGTGTCTGTGTGTGAGAGTCGGGGGGTTGCCTGCCCTCCTCTTGTCCTCCTGAGAGCTTCAGCTGTACTCAACATCATAATGCTGCTATTTACAGCGTCTACTCAATAAGGCAATATCTTCAGATCGATTTTTACAGCTGCTCACCCTCAACCCCTTCTCCAAGCACACTGGGTTTGATAACTCAAGTGCTATTGATTTCTCTATAAGCAAAAATAGTCTTTCTCAGGGCATGCATAGACAACTGCTGTGGGGACAACCTCCCGAAGTTTGTTTGTTTCTTTTCATCTCAAACGTTTCACCCATTTTATTCTCACACTTTTTCTCTCTCTCTTGTTTGCAGTTGCCTTGTCCACAAAGAAAAGGGTAATATACTTTGAGCATCTTCAGCAAGGACATGAATCTCCAGTGTCAAAAAATATATTTCTTATAATCTATATAATCTATAATCTTATTATTTCTTTATTGCTTTATATAACTAGTAATGTATATTTGGATCAAAGATATGTGGATGGGAAAGCCATGTAATGCCACAACTTACATTTGACAACGGTGTAACTGTGATATTACTGAAATCTTATTTGTAACTTGTTGCACTACTTGTTCCTGCAAAAAGCAATATTATTAGTAATGCATTACCGTCCAACACTGATCTTCACTGAATTATTTTTCTAATAACCTGATCAACAAAGCTATGAATGGCTAAATTAACTCATTTTTTTAAATATAAAATAGAAATATACATATCTTTTATCAAATATTAAAGGAGCCGTATGTAAGATTGTGGCCAAAACTCCGAGATACTGCCCTGCAGTGGTTCAGATCGTATTTATCTGACCGATTTTTTTTCTGTAAAACTAGGTGACTCTACATCATCTATCGCCCCCCTTCTCTGTGGAGTCCCGCAAGGCTCGGTCCTTGGACCACTATTGTTCTCCTTGTACCTTCTCCCTCTTGGAAATATTTTTAAAAGACATGGTATTTCCTACCATTTTTATGCGGATGACTCGCACATTTACTTACCACTGAGAAGAGATGCAAACGGTTCCCTAACTCCGTTACTTGAATGTCTCAAGGATATTAAAACCTGGATGTCTTTTGATTTTTTTTTTTTTATTTAAACGAAGAAAAAACTGAGATCATTGTGTTTGGACCCAGTCGGGTTTGTGACTCCACTCCCGTAAACCTTGGGTCCCTGCAGCAATATGTAAAGCCAGTAGTTACCAATTTAGGTGTTAAAATTGACAGTGAATTTAAGCTTGACAAGCAGATAAACATGGTGGTTAAATCCTGTTTTTATCAATTGAGGCTTTTAGCCAAAATTAAACCTGTTTTATCTTCTAATATGTTTGAGCAAGTGATTCATGCTTTTATTTCGACCCGCTTGGACTACTGTAATGCACTTTACATTGGCGTGAACCAAACTTCCCTTTCACGCCTACAGTTAGTCCAAAATGCAGCTGCTCGTCTGTTAACAGGAACTCGAAACATGAACACATTACTCCTATTTTGGCCTCGCTCCACTGGCTCCCTGTATATTTTAGAATACATTTTAAGATTTTAATGTTTGTTTTTAAGTCACTAAATGGGTTGGCACCTCAGTACATTTCAGAGCTCCTGCACATTTACACCCCGTCAAGGTCACTGAGGTCTGGTGATCAGCTGCGGCTGAATGTGCCCAGGACCAGGCTGAAGACCAGAGGCAACCGCTCTTTTTCAGCAGTTGCTCCCAAATTGTGGAATGATTTACCGCCGCACATTAAAGTTGCGCCCACCCTCCACACTTTTAAATCTCGTTTAAAAACATATTTTTATTCCCTGGCTTTTGATTCACCATGAGAGCTGCTGTGGTCTTCGTTGTCGTTGTCATTGTTGATGTTTTTATTTATTTATTTTTGCTTGTTTTTTTGTTTTCTATTTTGTATCTCTGTAAAGCACTTTGGTAACCTTGTTGTTTGTTTAAATTGTGCTATATAAATAAAGTGGTATGGTATGGTAAAACTGGTACTACAATCACTTTCAAATGACTGTAGAGCGGTGTATCCCCTCCCCCTCCCTCCTGACTCGAGGTTGCCAGATAGGCTGCAGGATCCAGCAGGAACGTAGGCTGCCACGTAGCTGTGGTAACTAGCAGAGCTGGCAACCCCGATGCCGAAACACTACTGACTTTGTGATTGGTAGATAGGTGGAGGGTGGAGCTTCAGGCCAAAACACAAGATGACAACATCAACTTCAACATCAACAACACGACTTTGTGATTGGTAGATCAGTTGAGGGCTGCAACTTCACTTTTTAAATGACAATATCCTGGCCATACTACTGTTGTCAGTGATATAAGTATTTGAAATGAACATGATTTCTTAATGTCTAGTGACATATCAGGGCCATTTTATGATTAATTGAAATACATGTATTACATACAGCTCCTTTAAATCAAATCATTTTTTTATTTTATTTTTTTATAATAATTTTTCAGTTGTATTTCTTGTAATGATTACTCTCCAGAGAGAAATTAACTGTACAATTTACCTTTTTGAAATGTAAAAATATAAATGAAATGAGTTCCTTTTCCATTTCAGTCATTTGTTACATAAACCCAAAAGTACAAACTCAATCACATACCTGTCATGTTGTGGTGAACATGAGGCATTGCAGATCTACTTGCAGATAAACATTTATTAAATGAAACTAAAGAACAGAATCCAAAACGAGAAGTAAACGAAACAGTGTGAGTTTAACCACAACCAACACAAGACAATGGAGAGAGAGCACTGAAGGCCTTAAAGGGATAGTTCACTTTGAAATAAAATGTTGGTATGTTTTAGCTTACCTCAAGGGCATCCAAGATGTAGGTGTCTTTTTTTCCGCAGTAGTTTCAATTTTGATATTTTTAGGTCAAATCGTTCTTGTCTGTCAGTCATATAATGCAGGTCGATGGTCACTGTCTCAAAGAGCATGCACACAGTCCAAATTAAAACAATTCCCCATCGTCCAAATTAAACAATTCCCCATCGTAAGTACACATTGATGGCCCAAGACACGAAACGAGCGGTTTGTGTGAGAAAACGAACAGTATTTATATCGTTTTTACCTCTTGAACACAGCTGCGTCCAAATGATCTGAGAGCGCAGGCGGGTATAGATATATACACTAGATGTCGCATTGGGTACGGTTTCGCAGTAGCCAATGTGACATCTAGTGTATATGTCTATATATGCATTATATGACTGACAGACAAGAACGGTTTGACCTAAAAATATCAAAATTGAAACTACTGCGGAAAAAAAGACACCTACATCTTGGATGCCCTTGAGGTAAGCTAAAACATACCAACATTTTATTTCAAAGTGAACTATCCCTTTAAATACTCCAGATAATGAACTCAACACAAAACAGGTGTGCACTAATCAATCAAACAATCAATTACCATGGCAACCAGACAAGACAGGAAGAAAATACAGGAAATACTGACAACAAGTCCCTAAAAATGAAACCAAAACACAGACATAACGTGAGAGGACCATAATTTGGTCTATAATACACAAGCACAGTTTTACATGGCTGTGGAAATGCCAGAGCAGTTACTAACAGGAAGCCCAACACGTATTTAAAGGCTTTGACAGATAAGCATGCGATGTTTGTGAAGTTTTTCACCCACACCGCTGAAATGGATACAAGCAGTGAATGGTTCACACCAGATATAATAGTCTTAGCTGTATCTCTAAAAAGGTTATAACGGCATAAAAAGGAGGAAGAGAAGCGAGAGGCAGCACAAAATTCAAATGGATGATAGAGATCAGGCTTCATCGGCATGAGGGTGTGTGTGTGTGTGTGTGTGTGTGTGTGTGTGTGTGTGTGTGTGTGTGTGTGTGTGTGTGTGTGTGTGTGTGTGTGTTGCGAGGAGACTGACAGAAAGTAATGGATTTCTGCGTCTGTTGTGATTAAGAGTGTGTGGGGAAGCTGTGATAATGTGCTGATATCTGTAGGGAACCGCCTGATGTTGGTTGCTGATAATGTGCACACACTCAGACGTGCTTCACTGCTGCTCAACACTAAGATATTTATTTTCTCACTTTCTCATCCTTATTTCGTTCTAAGGTCATGAGTTTAGATGGTTAATATCAATGTTAATCATGGCAGTTTTGGGCAGACAATGTTCCCACCAAATTTGAGTGACCCTGCCCTTGACAGAAGATACGATCAGGCCCCGATTATATAAAATATTGCTTCAGCTGTTTTATTGTTCATCTATCCAGAAGTGTAATATGATCTGTCAGACTGGTCTCAAAAGGGAAACGTCCTGCATCGACAGTGCTCTGGTCACCTCAGTTCGCTGGGTCATCGTGTGTTTGAATGACGCAAATCGCTAGAAAATGTATCACATAAAGCTATCATATGTTTTCAAAAGACTTAAAATATAAAGCTTGGAATATATACTGTATATATTTTTTTTTTTTTTTTTTTTTTGAAATGAGTATTATACTCACCAAGGCTGCATTTATTTGATCACAAAATACATTATAAACAGTAATAATGTGGAATATAATACATTTTTATTTAAAATAATATAATACAATTATTACAATTTAAAATAACTGTAATACATATTACTGAGCCCAAACTTTTGATCAGTCGTATAAGGAAGGTTATAAAAGTTTCAATATGATGTTGAATACACAATAATGGCATAATTTTGACCACAATCATTTTTAATCTTGTGTAAATGGTTACACTTTATTTTGATGGTTCACTTTAGACATTCTACTAACAATAAGTAACTTTGCAACTACATGCCAACTAACTATTTTAGTTACTTATAGTTAGTACACAGTAAAAAAATTGCTGTAAAATTGTTGTTTCAGCTTAAAGTAAGTGTTCCTGTTTGACTTAAATTTTAAGTTTAGTCAAATTGAAATGTGAAGTTGTATTAAGTGACAACTTGGATATTTGATTTGACTGAACTTAAAATTTTAAGGCAGCATGAACATTTTTACTTTTTTAAGTTGAAACATTTCATTTAGTGTACAACGTCTAAAGTGTTACCAGGTAAATTAACAGATTCCTCAGAAACAAGTTGAATACATACAAAGTGACATTTTAATGCTTTGAATATGGTTGAAAAATGTTTTTGTGGGTTCGGATATGACATTTGCTCATGAGAGGTGTTTGGAAATATTGTTTCAGCTGTTTCATTGTTCATCTATCCAGAAGTGTGACATGGTCTTTGGCATCGTGGCTTTGACATTTGAAGGGCATCACCTATCAGCTTAGGCGGTTATTAACATACATCTAGAAACACGACAACAATGAACAATTAATCATGACAGTACTTCATGGCATCTGAACAGACACTCTGACCTTCTGATTCACTATGGATATCAGATTCACCCAATATTAAAGAGCTTTTCATTCAAAGAGCTGTGAATTCAAGAATGGGATCTTTGTTTCCTTCACATATTTCACCATTTGCTCATACTGTGGCAGTGTATGAGCGAAACTTGTGTAGATTAATGTGCCTTTGTTGTTGTTTTTTTGCACTGGTGCCTATATGCTAGTTACATCATTGTACAAAAAAAGTTTCAGAAAATGGGTTGCACATTATTTTACCGTACATGCAATTTCAATGTACTTACAGTGTCCTTACCCACAAAAATATTGAGTAATGTAAGGTAACAACAATGGTTAGGTTTATGTTCAGGGTTAGAACCTAGTTATTACCCAGTTAATATCATTACTAAAATAAGTACATAGTATGTACATGCGAAACAGGACTGTAAAATAAAGTCTTACCAGAAAATGTTTTCATAACACTGTTCGCAAAAGAAATACTGTGCCATTATTTTAATGAGATTTATTAAACACAGGCCTATTATTGTATCATCAATTTCAGTGTGAGAATTATACAATGACTTCAACGGGGGCTGATTTTTTAAAAGATTTTCTGTCGGTAATAATTGAGGAACAGTCTGTTAGGTTAATCTTTGCACAACTCAAATAGTCTTTTGGTGCTCCTAGCACAATTAGCTAACCATCAACTATCCTAAAACTTTTTATGCCACTATGTTTTTGTTATTAGATTTGCTGTGTAAAACTATAATAAAGAGATAATTGTAGTACTTATGTTCAAGTGGCATACTGTCCAATAGAGAGAACTCCTGATAAGTATACTGTCACTATACCTTCTCAGGTGATCACGAATGCTGTGCTGTTCCTTTTAAAGTTCATGAAAGGTTGTTTGAAAACGCTATTCACTCTCAGAAAAAAAGGCACAAAAGCTGTCACTGGGGAGGTACCCTTTGTTCCTAAAGAGAGCATATTAGTGCCTCAAAGGTACATATTGGTATGAAAAGTGTACAAATTATTACCTAAATGATACATATGTGACCCTGGATCACAAAACCAGTCACAAGTAGCATGGGTATATTTGTGGCAATAGCCAACAGTAGGCTACATTGTATGGGTCAAAATGATCGATTTTTCTTTTATGCCAAAAATCATTAGGATATTAAGTAAAGGTCATGTTCCATGACGATATTTTGTAAATGTCCTACCGTAAATATATAAAACGTTTATTTTTGTGAGTGAATGCAGCAGAATCGTGAATGTAAATGGACAACTTTAAAGGAGATTTTCTCAATGTTTCGATTTTTTTTGCACCGTCAGATTCCAGATTTTCAAATAGTTGTATCTCAGCCAAATATTATCATATCCTAACAAACCATACATCAGTGGAAAGCTTATTCAGATGATGTATACAGCTCAATTTCTTTTTAAATTACCCATGTGACTGGTTTTGTGGTCCAGGGTCACATATTATAACCTTTTGAAAGGGTACCATCAAAGTGACAGGTTTTGTACCATTTAATTAATAGAGTGTTGGAATGTATACATTTAACACTTTTATGATTATGGGGGGGTTCAAACATTATTAAGGGATTCAGACCCAGACCTCAATTAAGGGATTCAGACCATATACATTTACATTATGTCATATATCCTTTTATAATTTCTGATAAGAAAGAAAGGTCTTTAAATGTACAACCAAACACAAACAACATGTACAACATGTTTCCATCACCAATTTATATGGTACTGCCATTACTGTTTAACTGATCCCGTGGGATTACTTACACAGGGAAACAAGTTATTCCATCTTCATGCCATATGTCCCTCTTCCCGCTGGGAGAATGACTCCGGCTGCCAGTTCGCCTTTTACTTCATTTCAGATTTAAGTGATGCACATTTGACAACTAGTGTATATATCTCAACTCCAGGTTGCTTATGAAGAGTAGAAATGACTTACACGTGTACACTCAGATCATTAGTGAAGGGAATGAACATTTATTGTCTCAGCAGCTTTTAGGGAGAAGGAGGGGTCTTTGTATGGAGTTAGACATGACAGATGGCTAGTGCTTGTTATGAGTGACTTGTGCATGCGGCGCTCTTTGTTGTAAACAACAGTAGCTCTATTATTGCCTAACAAAGCTTTGCATGCTTCTGTTCTTAGATTAGATATATCTGTTGAGTCAGCCCGTGATTTAATGATATGCCTATTAAGTTAGCCAGTATTGGACTGGCCATCTGGAGCTCTAGACAAATTCCTCTTGGGCTCATCCATCTGTGATCAATAGTCAAAATCATAATATTAAATAGTCAAAATAATATATAAAAAACACAAATATATATAGACTGGATATAAAACAGTCTACACACCACTGTTAAAACAGATGGATTTTGTGATGTAAAACATGATAAAAGAAGATTAATCATTTAAGAACTTTAGCACTTTTAATGTACAAACGTACAACCTATGCTATGCAATAAGTGTGCACACCCTTTTATAATTTAGTTCAGAATGTCTAATCATCAAGCGCATGTGAAATAATACACACCTGTCTTCACTTGTAAGTTTCCTACTACAAAATCCATCTTAATGTTGAAATTAAGGGCAACAAAAACATTTCCCAAGACATCAGATATATCATAACGCAGTGAAGACAGTCATCAACAAGTGGATAAAGTATGGCACAACAGTGACATCGTCAAGAACAGGGCGTCACTTACCGGCAAGTACTGGTTGATCCTATATGTGACGACTATCGTCTAGGTCACTAATGTAACCCCCGAATCCCGATTCGTCCGTCAATGACGTTAACGTTGAGCATGACTGACTAATAAGGGATGTCTAGGTTACTAATGTAACCCCCGTTCCCTGAAGAAGGTGGGCCATCTAGACCTCGTCCTCCCTGACCTTGCACAGGGTCTGTGCGAGCAGGCTCACTGGGGGAAACGCGTACTTGCGCAGACCCTGGGGCCAGCTTTGTGCCAGTTCATCGGTGCCAAGGGTCTCCTCAGTCAGGGAATAAAACCACTGGCAGTGGGTTGTCTCCGAGGTCACAAACAGGTCTGAACGACCCAAAAGAGTTCCCAAAACAGCTGAACTGTCAGGGAGTCTCCATTCCTCCATGGTCGTATGCTCTCGTCAGCTCGTCGGCTGCATGATTGAGCTCGCCGGGATGTAAATGACCTGAGTCGCTTCTGACTCCACAGAAGGAGATGGCGGGTGAGTTGCGACATACGACGGGAGCGTAGACCACCTTGACGTTTGATGTATGCAATGGTCGAAGTGTTGTCCAGACGGCAGAAACCAGCGCAGGGCAAGATATACTGCTAGCAACTCGAGGCAATTGATATGCCACTGCAAGTGGGGTACTGTCTAGGAACCCAAGGCTGCTTGCCCGTCACCGACAGCACCTCAGCCCGTGCTGGAGGCATCTGTTGAGACAACATCATCCTTGGACACTTGTACTAGGGGAACACCTGCCCATAGAAAAGTACGGCAATCAACCGGAGTGATTTCCACTTGTTGTGTGCCGCGGTGCCATGCCCATCTCGGGACCCGGTCATGAAGCCAGCGCTGAAGTGGTCTCATATGAAACAATCCAAGCGGCGTGACTGCAGCTGTGTATGTCATATGCCCCAGGAGCCTCTGAAATAATTTCAGTGAAAACACTATCCTGCTCTTGAACGAATTCAAGCAGATCAGTATTGACTGGGCATGCTCGTTCGTGAGGCATGCTGCATAACAGTCTTCTACAGTCTACTAATAGTCTAATGAGAGTTAGTTGACATGTAGTTGCAAAGTTACTTATAGTTAGTAGAATGTCTAAAGTAAGCCATCGAATTAAAGTGTAACCGAATCCCTTCTGATCTTCAGACACAAATTCAAAGACTCCTCTCAACTTTAGTGACTGGATTAAAATGAAAAGACATGTTAGTTCTTACTGTGTAGGTCGACTAGTAACTGTATTAGGTTGGTTATACCAGCAGCACTGATTTGTATGTGCAGCTTTTCTGTTCTAGAAGTTAGTGTTCCAAGTCAAGATCAAAATCATAAATCAAAAAGATTTTAGTAAAGAACTTTGTTCAGTCGCTCTGGAACTTTTTTTTATTTTTATTTTATTTATTTTTTCATTTAAGGGATGTTAACATGATAGTACCCAGTAACTTAAGTGGCTCGACTAGTTTACCAACTGTACTGTTAATTATTAGGGACAGTTGGCTGGCTGCCTCTTGCAGGCTATTATCATCTTCACAGCCATTGGAACATTGAGCATCAAACTGCATCAAGATGACTCCATCGCTCTTCTGAACCTATCAATGGGTTAATCGCTGTTGCTGATGAAACAGTGGTGTTGTCTGCACATTTGGTAGATAGCATGGAAGTGCAAAGATAGACAGTGCACAACCTTGGAGAATAGCTAGCGGGGTGTTAATGAATGGAGACCATGTGGTATATGGCTAAATTTTCTTAAAAAAAATAAATAATTCACTGGCGGTTTAAGTTGGCTAGTTTGATTAGAATGTAGGCATGATTAGGTGTGAATAAATGTTTTACTGTACATCACTGACTTCGTTTACAGGCACTAGTAGTCAATTCCCAATAACCACATTTTAAGGAATTATGGTAATACTTTTCAGTAATTAGTAATGGTATTAGTCATGGTAAAACTAATTTCAGTAGTCCACTTTATACATTCTACTAACTATAGGTAACTTTGCACCTAAATGTCAGCTAGCAGTCTTTAGAGTATTAGTAGACTCTCTGCTTCATATCTGCTAACGCTTTAATCGTTATTTTGATGCTCCTCAACAGACAATCTACTACTATACGTAACTTTGCAACTACGTCAACTTATTCTACTAACCTGAACCCTAACCTAACAGTCTACTAAAACTCTAATGAGAGTTAATTGCATCATTATTATAGTTAGTAAAATATATATATATATATATATATATATATATATATATATATATATATATATATATATATATATATATATATTTGGGTAAAGTGTAACCTGAATTATTCAGATTAGTAACCTGTTTAGTGTGGCTTCTGTTCCACCTTGATTTAAAACCTGGGCATTATTGCAAGAAAAAAAAGAAGAAAAAAGTATACCACATTTTTAGTGCTTACTCTAATGTTGAGCATAATCACAAGATGGCTCCATAAGCAGAGAATGAATGTGTGTACTGGAAAACGAGAAAAACGAGTGGGGTGGGGGATTTTGGGACTTTCTTTTTCTTGTACCAATAAAATATTTGGAAGTTATTGAAAATATTGTTTATTGAAAATCTCACTAAAACACTTTCTTATTAAGCCAAGTGAGCAGACTAAAGCATGATTCTCTGAGAACAATTCAATTATTCCACAATACTATGTGTTTTTCAAACCAAGATGATATGAATTATTTGCCAAACAAAAAGAGAATTACTGTGAATGCATTTTGTGAAGTTTTCCGACAGGACCGAAAGTGTGGTGGTGGAAATCTAACAGCAATTATTAGAAGCAATTCAAACCTGTAAGTCTGTAATGGCTTCTCCATTCTGCAGTATTTTTCATAATGCTCCTTATTCATGGTTAAACTGGATTTAGAACACCCTATGTTTATCTATCACTATTCTTCTTTCTGAAACCTTTTCTCTGGGTATAAAACACAGATGAAGTTCTAATCTTTGCAGGACTAATTTCATCGTCTACCCACTTGGATTCCAGAAAATAACGCTTTAAAATGCACAGATTGACCACAGAGGTACTGTACACTACAGCATTGTTCATTTTTGAGGGCGTTTGTTAATTTAATAAATATTTCAACATGATCGATAAAACTTGATTACATTATTCTTTACTGAATCATTCCAATTGTTTCAGTAAGCATACACGTTAGCCAGAGCACAAATTTTCACCTGATGCCAAATATATGATAACGAACAGAGGTTGCGTTCTCCTGAGGCGGTAACCATGGTAACAGTGAGCTGCTTGAGTGCTGTGTTGCAATCAGTATCGGGCAGTGCCTTAACAAAACATGACAAGAACAGTTATTATCACTTTATTATACATGTAAATACCATCATTAATCAAAATATTAAACTGTTTTTGTGATATGTGTATCTTTAAAGGGGTCCTCAGGTCTTGATTTTGTTTTTGGGGTGTACTAGAATATGTTTTCATGATTGATTGTTCAAAAAACACCAAACAAATACATATTTTACATTATTACAGCTCCTCTCTCCCCAGTCTGGCCCGGACATTTTGTTTAGTTCCGGTTTCGATGTAGCCCCTCCTTCTGAAATATGAAATGTGCAGTGACACGCCCCTCCATAACTGTGAATTCTGCTCTAGTGTAAATGTTGATGATGGCATCAATTTTAAGCCAATTCGAACCCAATTCAGACCCTGACAATGTTAAAGAACAAGAGGATCGTCTAGAGTGGATGTCATGCACAGGCGTTGCAAGCACGGATTTCACAGGATGTTTCAGAGTGGTATGTTATTTTATTTTATTTTTTGGTTATTTTCTTATACATTTTAGATACAATGTTGCACCATTTAATCATGATATTTGTCGGAAAACTATGGCAATACAGACAGCAATCGATCACAAAACCTTGAATTAATTAATTTTCCTAAGGGGCGGTGAACAGTCTTACAAAAGCAAGAGCTTACAAAAGCTATAGTAAACAACACTATATTTACACTAATCTTGGCTAGCAGGCCAACTGAAGATGTGAAACACTGACAGAAACGTGCAAAGTTAAATCAAAGTCTAGATATCTCAAATGGTTTTAGCTTAAGCTGTTGATGATCTTTCCCTGAAAGTATTTGACATATTAAACACAATGACTACCTCATTTGAGGGGATGGAGTTGAGTTGCTACTCTTCCACACTGCATCTTTCTCTTGTTATTTTTGCCCATTAAAAATGGTAGTTTCTTTTAATCTGGAGTCCGTCATCGTTCTGCATGAGTCGAGTCCATCTGCAGTAAATTAATGAACTGTTTCTATTAGCCCATGGTTTACATCATTATAGCGATGCAGCCTATGTATTCACACATTAAAAACTGCTGGAATTGCAAGGAGCTAAAACACCAGATTATTAAGTGATGAACTCTAGTTAAATGTGCACTAAGGAATAGTGTTTGAATAAAAATTTTTTAAAAAAATTGGTAACACTTTCTATGACCATGCTTATAATGAATTATAGCTCCATTTAAACTTAGTTACAAGTAAGTATTACTATTTTAGAAATACAATTATAAAGACTCATTAAGATCTATAATACACTATAAGAACAGTCATAGTTACATTTATATTCTTTTTTATAATTCCTTAAATGTACTCATAAACCATTTGTAACGTGCTGGAGAAAGCAGGCGAAGGCGAGGATCTAGCTGCAGGGTTTTAATGAAATAACACATAGAACAAATAATAAAGAACTCCAGGGATAAAGAAACAAAACCATGAGAATGACCGAACTAGAAGCAACCATACATGTACAACTGACCAAGCAACAAGTGAAACACAAGGGCTATAAATACACAGGGGCAAACAAGCTTAACTAGGAAATGAGGAAACAAGATACACCTGGGGAGACTAATCAACATGAAAAAGACTTAGCACAAGACAGGAATCATGACACCATTACACACTGATTTATAAGTATTAATTAGTCAGTCGTATGGTTCCATGAATGTGTAAAGATTCAACCTGCATTATTATCAAATAAGTGAATATATTGTGTTTAATAGTGTTGTGTTCTTATAAATACTTATTGTTTACAGTTACTAACCTCTGTAAATGCATCATTGATTGCGTTAAGTAAAGTGAAAACATAGGATGCAATTTTCCTAAAGCAAATTTGAAGAAATCATGAAGATGTGCTCATTATACATTTCAAGTTGTTTACTTGTAAATGTAACTAATGAACAACAATTTCTGTAATAAAATAATGGGGGGAAAACAGAAATCATTAATTCAAACAGTTGAATGTTTTATGTTACATAATAGCAAAACACTGCAACAATATTTTTTAAAGTATCATTTCAAACTAAGCAATGTCATGCATAATGGCTGAGGAGATATAGATTTGAACAAATCATAATTACCATCCGTGACCTGTAATGCAAACATTAGCTATTTAAGACATAATTGATAACTGATTGGTACAGAAAACAAGTTTCCCTGGATCTATTTTATATTTGATCATTTATAAATCAGTGTATAATGGATTATGAGCATGAACATTGAAAAAGCAAATACATGACTTATAAGGAATTATAAAAATAATCTAAATGTAACTAACTGTTCTTATAATACATTATAGGTCTTAAAGGGATGGTTCGGAGTAAAATCAACCTAGGGTCCTTTGCACCATGACCTCAAGCCAAACACCCCCCCAGAAGCCTTTTTTTCCCTTGGTCGAACATTATTAAAGTTAGAGCTTATTTAGGGATATCAGCCGAATGACTTAGTGCAGGCGCTAATGGATCCTATGATGTATCTCGTAAATTACCCCACTAATAATGCCCAGAATGGTACCAAACTTCTACAGTAGTACAAATAGGTTCTGTACTCATAAAACGAGGCACTGGAAAGTTTGTAAGTACATCAGGAGTTTATTTAAATAACACTTGCCTGACGGCTCATGCTACTGCTAACCTGGACGTCGACGTCACTTCAGGGGTTTGGGAAAAGTCCGTAAAAGGCAGAAAGCGATGCATAAGGATGTAGTGTAACGACGCCCAGTTCCAGGAATATACTAATATTTTGTTGGTAGTACCAGTTTGCAACAATTATTAGTTAACACTAATTTGTTAAAGGAACACTCCACCGTTTTTTCATATTAAACTATGTTATTCCCTTAACTAAGACGAGTTGATACATACCTCTCTCGTCTCAGTGCGTGCACTCAATCGCTCTGGCACGCGGCGACACTTTGATAGCACTTAGCTTAGCCCAGTTCATTCAATAGGGACCAAACAGAGATGAAGTTAGAAGCGACCAAACACCTCCACGTTTTCCCTATTTAAATACAGTTACACGAGTAGTCACACGACCAAGTATGGTGACACAAAATAAAATGTGGGGTTTTTCTAAGCGGGTAAAAAGGATAACTATAATGTATGGCGGAATAGCACTTGGGAGCACTTCGACTCAGCGTAGTAAAAAGTAACGTTGGTTCTAATGACAGAAGTGAGAGGGAGAGGGAGAGGGAGAGGGAGAGGGAGAGGGAGAGGGAGAGGGGGAGAGGATTTTTCAGAGGATTTTTTCAACCCTAGGTTGAATTTACTCCGAACCATCCCTTTAATGAGTCTTTAAAATATATTTATAGAATAGTAATACTTTCTTATGAATAAGTATAAATAGGGCTATAATTCATTATAAGCATGGTCTTCATAGAAAGTGCTACCAATTTTCCAATGTCCCAAGGTCATAGGTATAATGGTTAGATTATTTTGCTATTCTGTTCTGTTTCTCTTAGTTCCTGTTTCCCTGCTCTGTTTAGTTTCGGTTTTCTTGTTTTCTGATTATGTGTCCCTGTTAGTTCCCTGTTAGTAATTATCACCTGTATCTCATTTTGTTCCATGTAATCTCTTGCCTATATACGCTCAGTTCAGTTCAGTCCTCTGTCGGTTATCATCTTTATTTTATGTGTTGTTTATCTCCTGTGTACTCCTAGCGATCTCCTGTGTTATTAACAAAGACTATTTAAAGTATTCCTTATTTTGTGCGTGTTGCCTACACCAACTGAATATTACAGAATCACCAACCTTCACCAACCTCCACCACAAGGGACTTACTCTATTGGAATATTCCCTTCAATTTTGAGACAGCATGACTCCACCTCGGCTTGTCAGCCCATCGACCGTCTTGTAGAGGCAGATAAAATGGCACTGTTTCTTTAGCAAATGCATTTGTATCTCATGTTTACTTTTGTTAACAGTATATTTAATTTAGCGCCACTCACCGGACATTACATTCTCACCGGGTTAAATTTAAATTAAATGTAGTAAATATTTGCACTGCATGACGCTTTATTTACATGTGTGCATGTTACATTTTTCTTCGAGAGTCTCAGAGCAGCTGTGTTCACAGTAAATGCAGCCACACACGAACTCAGTCTCTACATGTGCTGTTTGACTGGATTTCCAATAACGTGCATTTGGAAACTCAAGTCTGACGCGCTTTGTGTTTCATAGCGAAGTGTTGCACTGTTATTATTATCATGCGTGGAGCATCTCAGCAGCTCAGTTAACAAACTCAATCTCTGCTTATGCTGTGAGTTTGGGTTGCTCATAACGTTCATCTTGGAACGCCCTTTTACCAGATTTGTGATGTAAATAATTTATAAACCTGTGCCAACACAGAATACATCAACATTACTCAGCTGAGCTGCCATGTCCTTTTTCAGCTTCTTGTATATAAGTCATTATTCTAATCAGCTGGATCTTGTTCCAGACATCTGTGTATTTTCCATATGCAATTCTTCGGTGAGAGCTGATTACCTCTGATTAACCCTGATAGATGTACCCAAGATTTGCCTTTAGACATACAGTACATATGATGGAATGCTTAAAGAAAGGCCATATAGAGCAAACCTAATGCCAGTTTGAGTGTTTTAGTATGTGTGCTTGTGAACATTTGTTGTGGATTTATTATTATTTTCCAAATGAGCTGCCTTTGTTACATATTTCTCACTGCTGCCAAATAAGTGTCAAAAGAGCAAACTATACTACAAATGACAGAGTCAAATTAATGCATATGTATCAATCAAGAAAATGTAGATGAGGTTCATTAAGGAGTGAGACAATGGGAAACAAAGGCCCTATTATGTGAGCTCACAGTTGGGGACAAAAAATGTCCAAATTAAAATGCATGCATTTCTCACCTAGCACGAAACCATATTAAAAACTTTGTGTCAGTACTTATGAAACAGTCTCATTATACTGCTATATGACCTGATCTGTGTGGGGAAAATGTGCACATCAGTTTTTGGAAATCTCCCTGGCTGTATGTTTTTAAGTATATTATTGCAATTCTGACTGTACATTGACTTTGTTTGAAGTTTAATAAAATAAGTGGTTTTAAAACAACAACAACCATTGAAGAAACAAAACAGTTTTTGTAAATAATGTATTAGAGGGATCTCATGCGTACATGCATATGTAAATAAGCTGTCTTAAGAGTTCCTAATTTTGTTTTAGAGTCTCCTACAATAGGTTTGCATGCTTCCAAAGTAATAATAATAATAATAATAATAATAATAATAGTTAAAGCTGCAAGCAGCATTTATCGGGGTTCAAACAATTAAGGCCTTTAAGGCCTTAAAGCACAAAAGCACCAAAAGCTATTAAGTTTTATTTAGCAAGCATGTAACCACTGACATAATAGATGGAAAAGACCATTTACAGCCAATACAAGCAATGTACCATAGGAAATACATGGTTTTCAAAGCTTTTTAACAGTTATAGCACCTTTTTGCCTGAGTCTTCTTACAGTCTTGCCTGATCTCCACCCCTTTTATTAGTAGTACTCAAAGTGTGCCCATATATATGTGTCAAATTTGTTGTAAATATGTAATTTTGATAAGGAGTTTAGACAATTATATTCAGTGGCGTAACGAGCCAACACCGGGCCCTTAAGTAGGATTATCAAGGCGGGCCACTTGATGACGCAACTGATG
This sequence comes from Leuciscus leuciscus, assembly GCF_965113295.1. Lineage (NCBI taxonomy): Eukaryota > Metazoa > Chordata > Actinopteri > Cypriniformes > Leuciscidae > Leuciscus > Leuciscus leuciscus. The sequence goes on along the minus strand of NC_138744.1, from coordinate 33,955,282 downwards.
ACATTGATGACGCAATGTCCGCGAGTAGGCTACCATGAATAGGGCAGGATATGATCATACACAGCATATAAGAGATGAGATGACTAACAAAATCAGGAGGAGCCTACGCTCACCAAAAAACAAAACAAAAAAAAACACTGGTGACAGCGCACCATAACACATTGTTAGGCCAAGGTCCAAATACATAAAAAAGATGCTCTCTTACATTATAGCGGGATTTTCCGGGCTTTCCTATGTGCAACTGCAAAGTTGTCGATTAGATCAGGATTGTGCGCACGGGCATTCTCAATTGACCCTTTGCAGGGAGTTTGATTGACAGGCGATCTGACTAATCATAATCCGCCATTTTGTCCCACAAAGCAGTCAGGAGAGTTAGTAGATTAACATTGGAGGATTTAAATTTGAAAAACAAAGTGTACTGACGTCTTAGCACTTTAAATCAACATTCCTTTTATGTTCATTCATGTTTATTTTAATGCTATAAATTAACTAGAAGGAAGAGATGATTGGTTCACGAGCAGCTTTAACTGAGCCTCGAGTCTACAGCGATCTGTCAGACACATTAAAGAGTCACAAAACAGTATTTATTGTTTAAATGTCTCTAAAAAATGACTACATTTGAAAGGTGAGACTTTTGGCGCTTTTCCATTACCAGTACCAGCTCAACTCAACTCGGCTCGGCTCGCTTTTCGCTCCGTTTTCCATTGCAGATAGTACCTCCACAATAGTACCTGGTCGTCATAGCGACGCCGCAGGAAACTGCTGTGACTTAATCTTCTACGCGAGATACATCCGCTGCCACACACACAGGACTATGGAGGAAATCGAGTGTATGCTGTTTTTGGATGTTTTTGTTTTTGCTGTTTTTTATTCAGGATACTCCGTCTGGCGCGTGCAATGATGACGCAGTGAATAGTGATGATTCTCTCTGACCAGTCAGCAGTCTGCCGTGTTTTCACGTCACATTTTAGTATCACCTCAGCTCGCCCCAGCTCGCTTAGAACCTCGCCGGAGGTGGTATGAAAAAAAGTACCTGGAAGCAGGTACAGGTACAACTTTTACACAGTGGAAAAAGTACACTGTGTTACACTGTGTAGTGGAAAAGCGCCATTTGTTTCATATCAAAAGTACTTGTCTGTCAGCGCGCAGTCTCCTCTCTGATCCGCAATGTATTTTTCACTGCGTGAGAACTTGGTGTGGTGTGAGAGTGGCGTCGCTTGTCAGACATAGCAACAGTAACTAAAGTGGGCGGGTCTTTGCGAATGGTCATTGACAGTATGGACGGGGATTCGCCAGTCCCAATTCAAAACAAATTTCATCACAATCCATCATTGTTCGTTTCAAACATGTGAGAGCATCAAAATGATCCATGGGTGAAATTGATTGGATTTAATTCATTTTTTTGTCAGTTCCTATCATAATTTTAACATTTTGGCGTTATTGTTTAGCTATTTACCTATGGTTTCAAATTTCCTTTGTTTTTTTGTTGTTGTCTCGATCGGACTAACGGCTTTGAAGATAAACACAATTTTTTAAAGCTCTAAATGACACTTACAAAAACCATAAGGCGAAACCTGGCATGTTTGGTATTGTTGGACTCGGCAAGGATTCAGGAGTCTTAGGAGGTCACTCCTGTGAAAAAACACTGGCATTGTGCCAATGACGTATACTGAGTTTTTTGAGATACACCAATGTTCTCATAGACTATCATGGCACCCTGGACAAAGACACTGCGTGCCAATTTTCAGTAGACTAACAGTTGGGTGCGCTTATAGCTATTTTCATGATTTTTTTCACTGTTATAGCACCACCAAGTGGCCAATTGTCACGATTTTTTTCATGTCAACTCAGATTGAGCTCGGTCAAGGATTCAGTCTCTCTAAACCCCGCCTCTCTGAGAGCTGCTCTTCTCTGATTGGTCAGATGGCCCAGTCTGTTGTGATTGGTCGACTGCTTACAGGACGTGTCGGATACGGAACCCCCATTTGCATATCTGAATTTCAGCTCAGAGTCTTCTTCAGCACTTAGCTACCCAGTTACAAACCTAACATGATCCCTCACATGACAGGAATTAGGAAGGTAACTGCAAACAAACAAGGTCGCTAAACCAAAAGACCAGATTGAAAAGTTACCTTTAAGTGCTTACCTATCCAGAACATTTCATTGGATTGTCACTACAGTTGGATTGTACTGTATATACACTGGTGGAAATGTACACATTGAGAACACATTGAGACTGGCAACAAGTTTCTTATTGACTGTTTTATAGCATGGTGAAAACGGACTCTTTACTTTTAACAGCATAACTTCTTCTAGTTTTATTGTGTTGTTTTGAGTACCTTGTGTTCATTGTCAATACATTTAATTTATTCATTCTATTTCTGTTGTTTGTCTCATCTTTTTAAAACACTCTCAACCTCTCACAGTTAAATCTGACCCCATTTTATTTGATGTAACAACCTATAAGGCCGATCGTTACAGGAATATCTGAAAAAGCATAATAGGGCATTTAAAACATGCAGATTAATTATAGGCTTTATGGTAATGACAGGAGGTGCAGGAATGCAGTAACTTTTAACATGTAAAAGGTAAAGTCGTGTTTAAAACGATGTGTATTTTAACATTTATCCCGGTACAGTGCCTTGCCCCATAGACTTTCACTGTAAGTGCATTGCACAATTTTTGTTTTTACAAACTGAGGAACAAGTTGAAATTATTCTCTGTGGTAAAGTTGTATTTAAACCAGAACATTCATTTACACCTGGAGTGTGTTCAGAGGCTGAATTGATCTGTGTGTTCTCATACTCCAAAGTTGCACTTCCCTACTGTTTGTCAGTCAAACAAAGGCAGAGCTCAGGAAGCCAAACAGACAACACCACTGAATCTGTCAGATCTCTGTATTGATCTCAAACTCAAAAGACACAACTTTAACCAGTATGCAACTGAACTTATTTCATTGATTGAATTTGTAACTTGCATTAGATATCAACACAAACACCCACTAAATAAAGTCCTAGACATGCACATATATGCAAAAAAATAAAAAAATAAATAAAAAGTCCAATCCCAAGCATAAAAGTAGTCTTGTCATTCATTTCAAAGCAAAAATAATGCATTTATCAGAACACTATAAATACTGGCTGTATGAATGATATGTACTATTACAAATGTAGTAGAGGTTATGTATAACCCTAATGCATGAGAATCAGACATCTCCTCTCAGGTCTAAAGTATTGACATTCTGGACTGCCACTTCGAACATCCTCCTGCTGTATAATGAACTCCGAATTTATCTCACAAAAGATAATATTTTCAAATTAACCCCAGTAATATGTCTAATTAAGTTAGCAGAAAGCCTGGCTGAAGCATTGAAACTCAAGGACTGAAGGTCAGCATGATGGGAAATGTAAAGGTCTTGAGTTCATATCGTTCTCATGGGGATTGACACAATTTCTACAGGTACCGTTAATTATACACCCATATCACTGAATATACTCTGTACCACTATTTCATTAATGCATATTTATCAACAATGAATATGCATTTAATGTATCAGGAAAGAGCAAAAACCAGTGGCCCGAAGTGCAATGGTTTTAATAAGTTAAAAGGGCTAATTAAAAGCCAGGAAACGAAACAAAAACACAAAATATAAACATGAACAAAAACCAGGAACTCGAAGGGGAACGCCTCAGGTAACTTGACATGCTCAGTGCGGCAGTAAAGCACATCATATGGATTGCTGCAATTTGCAGAAACAACTGGAATCCTGGCAGTGAAACATGTATTTGCATGGATTTGAATTTCGGGGTAAAACCATACCCTACTGTAGGTCATATATTGTACTGACAACTCATCAATTAAATATTTGCCATCTTATATATGCTGTGTAACTGTTAAGATTTGTCAGCATTTATAAAAAATAAAAAAAATCCATTATGAGCCTTGGGTTCTACAAAGTATAGACAACCCCAGTTTCACATATACAAAGCAAGTTTAGATAGATATGAGCAAAAATTACTTTAAAATGTATTATTTTATTAGATTAGATCATCTTTAGAATTAAAAAATTACCCAGACAACTCAAAGTTGTTGTTTTTTTTTAGTTTTTTTTTAGTTTTTACAAAATATATTGAAACAACCGAAATATCCATGTCCTCATCACTTTTATCCCATCTTGAAGTACGACCAAGCGTCAAGTAGTGCTTTACAATATACATAGTTTCCAAGCAGCTTCACTCTGTGATAAGAAGCCACAGATCACAGAAAGTTGTATCAAACATTTGACTGATGTTATAAAGTGTACGTATATATATATACTTAAACTGTATAATGAGCACATCTTTAACATTTTGCTTTAGGACAATTGCATCCTATGTTTTCACTTTACTTAACACCATCAATGATGCATTTATAGAGGCTAGTAACTGTATTATCACTCACAGTAGTATTTATAAGAACACAACATAGCTATTAATAACAATATATTCACATATTTGACAGAAAGAAATCTGAATGACTAAAAAGTCATTGTAACTATATTATAGCAATGCAGGCTGCATCTTTATAAATCATGGATCCATACGACTTATTATTACTTATTTATCAGTGTGTAATGGATTATGAGCATGCACATTGAAAAAGTAAAAGCATGATGTATAAGTAATAAAAAAAAAAAACTCATTTAAATGTAACTATAACTGTTCTTATACTGTAATGCAGTATTTGTCTTAATGTGTCTTTATAAACATATTTATAGAATAGTAATACTAAGTATTAATGGAGCTTAAATTCATTATAAGCATATACTTCATAGAAAGTGTTTGAACATTGTTTCAAATGTCTTCTTAAAAAAAAGGAAACAAAGTCAAAGAAAGTGAAGTGAGAAGTTTGATCAAAGAAATGATGGATTAAAGCAGCATGGATACAAAGTCGTCAGTAAATATAATGAAGACAAAATAATAATAATTAGATGCATATCCCGGCAGGAGAGGTGTGAAGGTGTGCAGGCGAGACTGAAACTGAATAGGGCAGTTTGCACCACAAAACAATTAAGACAATATAGACTGAATGCATCCTTAGAAGATGTGAATAAACATCAGTTAGCATTTTAGAGTCTTCTCTAAGTAAAATGATATGAAATAAATAAATTTTCCCCTCGACCACATATCTCAAATATGATCAGATTTGATAGTGTATAATATTCAATGGCAATGTCAAATCACAGAGCTGATTGCTTGCACAATGCAAAAAAAAAAAAAAAAATGACTCAAACCTTAGTATAGCTTTGGTAGCACATTCTGATGTATATCATTGCTGTGTGTCGTGTTCAGATCCATTCATGATTGTTCATGATCCACGCCGAACCGAATCCATGAAGACTGATTTTTTCTTGACAGATGAATGCATAATTAATATAGTTGTATAGTAATTTAGTTGACCAAAAAAAAAAAAAAAAAAAAAAAATCAAACTAATAAAGGCAATGGAATAAAGTATAGTTACACTATATGTAACTATACACTATGTATGCAAATAATCCACACATTTATACATAGAAAAACTGCATTTCAGATACAACATCAGTGATGAAGCTCAACAGAGGTCTGCTTGTTTTCTGCAGTTATTCAAAAGTTGTAATGTGGAGGTCTGGCCGTGACCTGGATTAACCTGGGATGAAATATGTGGAAATAGGGAATCAATCTGTTTGATTTTTGCCCTGGGCAAAAGTTATAAAGCCCAACCTATCTAATTATTTATTTTACAAAACACAATTCACATTGAGAGCAGGGTTATCAAATTAACTAATATGAACAATTCTCACAGAAGTGCAGAACAATATTGTTAATTGAAATCATCTTAGCTCATATATTATCTTAGATGTTGCAATTCACAATCTGCAATCCCAGAGCCTTGGCCACAAACACAAAATTGAGCCGTGTGTTTGATGTAAAACAAGTGTTTTTGAAACAAGTCTTTTTCTCAATAATCAACCCATTCTCCCAATGCGTCAAAAACCAAAGCTTGGTCAAGCGCAAAAATTTAGCACAACAAATGCTTAATTAAATGTTTGATAATGGGTTAAAACCAACACATATGCCATTGCAAGTATTTGCCTTTGCAGCTTTCTGTCTTCTCCATTTACTTCTCCTCAAACAAGAATAGGCTGACTGAGTCCGAAAGGCCCCTTTGGTCATTTCATCTGAAGAAAGAGAAAAGAAAATAACATTATTATGGTAAGTGTGGTTGCAAGGTTGTGGTTACTGTGCATTTACAAAAAATATCACATTAAAACTACCAATACTGTAGTAAAAGCATGGTAAGGTTTGTGGTTACTGTCCTTTTACTACACCTGGCTATCACAGTAAAACTAAGATCACTGTGGTAAAAGCATGGTAACTGTGGTTTTTACTGTGCTTCTACTACAACTACCACTTTGGAACTACATATGAGCAACCTGATATGAATATGATTAACTGATTGAAGGTCTATAGTATGTCACGTGACATACAGCATTTAATAACCCTATTAGTAAGGTGTTTTGAATTAGAAAGCACAGATATAATGCAGTGACTGAACACAAGGGAGCTAATCTGATTAATAATGACAAACAGAAAATACTTCAAATAAAACATTAGGACAGTGTATGTACGACTATACTCACCAACATGTGCAAATGTAAACTGATGGCAAATATCGCAATGTGTTTTGAACATTGAGACTTCAGCGCGATTTCATAATGATAACATTTGTGTCAGTTTTTGACTGGTTTCGGAGTTTCCATTTCATCTATAGAGTGACGCCGAGGGGATCCAGGGTGCTTTACCATGCTTCAGTTTTTGACGCCTTGGGAGAATGTGTTGCAATAATCCACAGAGATTTGAGTTTCTCAATGTATATCTCCATCAATGAACGCCATGATTGCAAACATGACTATGGCAGTTGAAGACCCTCAGATTGCAGTGATCGTACATATGGAGCTTGTCACCTCCTCTTAAGCACATTTTTCATCATTGTCAGCAACAGATGTCAGGAACCTGACGGACCTCTGAAGGAGACTCTCAGTTGCTGTCTGGGGAAACACCAGGCAACATTACAGCTGAAGAGCTCTGACATGCTGACCTTGAGAGGAACCACAGCATGACTGAATGTTGTGCTGAACTGAGAACTCCAGAACTGGGAGATATGAGCAGTGTAGGCCTGTGGAGCATATGGGATGCATATTTGTTTCCGTCATAGGATAAAACAAATGAAAAAAGTTATTGCAACTTTATCTTGCAATTCTGACTTTTCTCTTGCAATTGCAAGGAAATACCACAATTCAGTTTTTTTTTTTTTTTTTTTTGAATTTTGAATTCACCTCAATTGCAAGTTATACATTTTGAGTTTATATCCTGCAATTCAGACTTTATAACTCACAATTTGGACTTCAATTCTGAGGCGGAAAAAAAAGAGTTAGAATTGAGATATAAACTTGCAATTGGAAGAAAAAAGTCAGAATTGGCAGATTTTATTAAATTTTTTCACTTGCCTTTTTCATTTTTTTTTATTCCGTGGCAGAAACTAGCTTCCATACTAGCATATTGTAAATGCTTTAACAGAGAACGTTCACAGATTTTGGAACACAACTGAGAATTTTCACTGCTTTAATAGACTAGTTGTGGTATTAATTGATCTCCAACAGAGATGTAAAGTACCAGACTAATTGTACTTCATAACGATTATTATTATTTTGGAGAAATTGTTCTTTAAGTGAGTGCTATTAAACCTTTACTCAATTAGATTTCTTAGGAGGATAACAAAAATAAAAACTCTTAACCATTTAATTAAAGGGGTCATATGATGCGATTTCTTGTTTTCCTTTTTCTTTAGTGTTCTATACATCTTTGCATGTAAGTTACATTCTGGCGCGTCTGACTCTTACTGGCCTGTAAGTATATTTTCATATTTTAAGAATTTGCTACTGACTATTCAAATGCGAGCTTTGTGCAGTATAGAGTAGCGCTTGCTTGTCGTTTCTACGATCACAAATGCAGACATAGTTTTATGTTTACATATTGTTGATACTCGTAGTACCGACATTATCACCAGTCATTATTGCTTTGGGAGCTGATGTTCCAAATATGGTAAGAGGCGTGACATTTCCATCACATGCTTAAGGTTTTTGGGCCAATAACAATGCACTGGATCGCTGGCCAATCAGAGCACACCGCGCTTTTCAGAATGATGAGCTTTGTAAAAATCGACGCGTTTCAGAAAAGCTGCTAAATTGGATATATATATATATATATATATATATATATATATATATATATATATATATATATATATATATAAACCTGATTAACCTAATGTTTTTAAACCTCAAAATTGGTCTTTGTCCTGTAAATTCTTTGAATTTGTACACAGAGGATAAGGTAACTTTTTATGTAATTTCACCCCTAGTTTATTTCTGATTTGTTAAACTGGTTGTATTAAAACTGTTACAACAATTTATTTCAATTTAAATTGTACTAGTCTGAAGGTTTTTGTAAACTCGTCGGAGAAAGTAACACGTTCTACATCACATTCAGTACATACATGTATTCCGAAGCTGTCACTGTCTCAATTCGTAGGTCTGTCTTAATAATACATGTACATACGGTTATCCTTTCAAACAGCGTAGAGCAAACGAACAGGAAGGATGTTGAGAGTCTGAAAGATGCTGTAATTTCTTCTCTTAACGTGTCGTCATTTAATCTTTTCATGTTTTTAATCTCCTCTTTACTTCCATTTCCTGACCCTGTTTTGAACCCAAGCCTGTTCCCTAGTTACCTGCCAGAAAAGCTCAATAGAAAATACCATCTGAAATGTTCTGGTTACTGAAGTTCACAGGCCATTCCATCTGAGGGCACCTGGACCTGGCCATTAGAATCGCACTGGGTTTTAAGGTCAAACCGGTGTGCTGCTGTTATTGCGCGTTGTATTTCAGGGGATTTGTATGAGGTTGTTTTGTGCAAACCTTGACTTCAGCGAACCGTGAGGTGGCCACTATTGAATCAGATAGACCTCCTGCAGATAAAATGCTATATAAATATAGATTGCCTTGTCATTCAATGGGAACTTAATCCACAACCATGACCTGGAGACAAGCTATTCTCAGAGCACCAGATCTCCTAAGAATGTCTTTGTTTGTCACACAAAGCCGGGTGTGTTAATCCGGATAGATTGCCTCACTGACTTTAAATCACTTTTGACAAAAAAAAAAAAAAAAAAAACACAAAAAAAACAAGGTTTGTTGCTTTGGTGCTGCTCAAACAGGAAAGGAATGTGCTATTAAAAAATAAAGAAATTATCAAAAATATTTAATTAGCAGATAGACAATACGAGATCACTTCTTTATGAATAAAAAATACATATTTTGGCAGCTTCTAAAACAAACAAAGCCTTTGGATATGTGCAAATGGTTATCAATCTTTTGAGATTAACAGCATCTTGAATTGATATAGGTTGGTTTTATTGTATTTATAATAAATGGTATTAATTAAACATGCCTTAAATTTTATTTAACCCACTTTATGCATGTTCTTAATTTCCACATCATTAATTATAAATACGTATATGGAATTAATTAAAATTGGCTCTTTTCTGTTGCATAATTCAACTAATAAATATAAGGTTGGTAATAATTTGGTTAACACTTCATTTTACAGTCCTTGTTGCATGTTACTGTAGTCATAACAGTAAATTATGCATAATTGCATGCAAATAACCCTAAACCAAACCCTATAGTTATATATATGTTGTTAATTCATATTGTTCAGTATTTAAATGTATAATTACACTCTAACAAGGACAACTTGTAACAATGTAACAAAACAAAAAATTGTGTTAAGCAAAAAAATTAGCAAAAAAGAGCAAAAAAAAAAGAAAAGAAAATAAACCTTAATAAAAAAGCACTGCTTTTAACAAACAAAGTTTTGTTCGTTATACATCCTCAAGGTGGTATAGGATGGACCATCTCTAGGGGATTCAGCCCCGATAAAGGGAGAGCAGAAAAGTAAAATGCTAATTTTAGCATTATAAATAAATGTGTTCTGCAATGGATTGTAAGGGATGCAAATTAATTAATCAATTCATATTATTATTTCAGTCACAAGTTCCCACATATATATATTTTTTTTCTTACCCTTTCTATTGCTGATAAAAGTATTCTCAGGGAACTTGTGCCTTCAGGCATCAATTAGCATAATACAGTATATTTATTAACTCCTGGTGATCATGCATTGTACATATATACATGTTATTTCATGTTTCTGAAGGTCAATACAAATAAATAAAAAAATAAATAAATAAATACAAATATCTGTGACTTATATGTGATGTACTTTCAGTTGGTTATAAATTGTAATCGAAATCTGTAAAAACTTTAACTTTATTGTAACAAAAATGTGAAACCTTAAAGACAAAACTCTCCTTCCAAAACAAGCAGTGTGGTGTAATGTAGTTCAAAAAACTGTCTACCTTCCCGTGTGCCCCTTGCCACATCACTTCCTGTTTAAGATGGCTACCTTCAGGAAATCCCCAACAGAGGTGCAATCCCTTTACTACAGGGGGGAGTACAGAAATATAGTTACATACAGCCATGACATCGAGTAAAATTATTAATAGCCTTATGGCTCCCTCATTCCAGCCCCTTAATTGACGATGTTAAGGCAATTAAATATAAAATATACATATATTGAGGAGCCATGTAAATACATATTACAATGTACCTCATGATTTTTAAATCTGTTCACGCACAAAAAAGGTGTCCAAAACGGTCCAGTGGAGAAACAAACAAAGAAGAAGATTTTTTTTTTTTTTTTTATAGTCTAATGGAAAATCATTGAAAAAGGTTCAAAATATGTAAAAAAAATAAAAATAAAAAAAAATGCAAAAGTGATCGTTATCTTCATCAAAAGAGCTTGTCACCTGTGCAAACATCTGAAGTTACTATTAGGGTTACTCTTGAAGAATACATAGCTTATTAATAGGTATTTCCGGTTGGACTTTGTTTCAACCACGACATGACGAACATGTCCTCTTTTGTAAGGCAAGGTCTTTGTGATCCGTCCGATAGGCCAAGAGTTCCTGGGTGAAGTATTGTCCACTATAAGAACTAAGGGATGTCTCCTGGCTTAAGATTTTTTCTTACTTCATACCATTTCTGCCTTTCTTGCATCAGTGGCAGGTACTCTCTTGTCCATATCTTCCAAAATAGATCACTGATATACTGGACTTGTCTCCATCTCCGTCTTGAATACAAGTAATTTTTTTATGAACAGTCCAGGTGGCAGAATAGGTTTTCCTTTCTGCAGTAGGAGATGATTAGATGTAAGAGGCTCGGGATCGGTGATATCATTAGATATGATGGTAACAGGGTGATGATCATTGACTATAGCCTCTACCTCACAGAGTGCTGTCTGTAGTCCCTCTTCATCTAAGGCTTGTTGTTTTAGGACAGAATACAGATACTTCTTAATGATGCGGACAATCCTTTCCCATGCGCCTCCGTGATGAGCCCCTGAGGAACAGTGGCGGAGCCAGAGGGGGGTCCGGCCACCCCTGACATGCGATTGGCCACCCCGGGTGCCACCCCAACATTTTATTTGCTACTGGCAGTTGCTGATGCTGATAAAAAAAATAAAAAAAATTACGTTCACCGGCAGCGCGGCGCGCGCGCAGTTTTCAAACGGACGAGCAGAGGACGAGAGATGGTTGCAAGATACCGAACTTAACCGAAAAAGAAAACATCATATTTGAAGTAAGTTTTTAAGGTTTAGCATCAGGGTGGTTTTCTCCGAATAGCCTACATTAGGCCTAATACACGCATATACAGTACCTTGCCGGGTGTACGTTACAGTATACAAATGTTCTAGCTAATGTGAGGATAGGAGATCAAAACGCAGGCAAAGAAGAGCAGAAACAAGCGATATCATAATGCGATCACTATAGGACTATGAAGCTTTATGGGTGTAGGGTGTTGATGGACTCGATCTACTGTGTTTTGATCATCATTATGAATCTGATCTAGATCTTTGATAAAAATGCGATTTTCTCAGCTTTTTGCTCATGTTGCTTTTTATGAAACTTGCCAACATTCAAGTGTTGATAAAAAAAGACGCACGAAGCTAGAATAAAACATTATTTTTTTGTTTTGTTTGTTTTAAAGCAGAGGGTCTGTTCTTTCTTTTGGTATGTTCAGATATTCATACAACAAAATATTCTGGGGTGCCATGAAATTGTGAAAATGACCAAAAACACCATTTTTTTTTATACTGGTGAGAAAGAGTTAAGATAAAAATGTTGGTAATTGGATGATGATTAGAATATGAATATGATTGGAATCATATTTTAAATTTGTCATATTTTTGAACAGGGTCAATTAAACATGAAAAGAAAGGGAGAGATATCAGAGTTATTTTTAAATAAGCACAAACATAGTCCAGTCATTTTATGAAAAAAGGTTGAACAAATTGTAGCAGAAGCAAACTCAAATAATTTTGTATCCTCATTATGTTCTGAGTAAGGGAAAAAAAGTCCCGAATAATCCCATTAGGGAAAGTTTCGAAAACTGTTTCTGGGGATTCACTTTTTATTTTACCTACCTTTTGTCTTCTGCATTCTCCTTACCATTGTCTCCTGTTCTTCCCTCAGACTCGTCCCCCAGAAACAGTCCCACAGACCCAGCCCCCATCTCTTAAACATTAATAAAGACTGGTTTCTAAAGTACTTCTTCCTGCCTCTATATGTATTAATGCTCATGGGTAGCCTAAATGGGTTCCATTCAGACCTTAACATTTAGGCCACATCCACACGAAGCCAGAGCTTTCCCTATCCGATTTTTTTTTTTTCCCGTTCAAAAAAAAAATTCCGTAAACACGGCGTCGTCTCAAGAAATATCTGCGTACACACGAAACCACTGAAACCGACTCAAAACGATGTAGTATACATGCCAGACCAGTATGTGGCGCTGTAATTCTGCCTCAGACATACACTAAAAACGGAGAAGAAGACTTGGAGCTCGCGCATAAACCTTGCGCGCTGTATACAACAATAATATTAGGCACAGTAGCTTCTTTTTTTCTTTTTTAATCAAGAACTTTGTTGAACAATATGAAAAACCATAAATGTAGTTGCTGTGACTTAACGGTGTCTGACTAGTTGACACTTGGTGTGATGACATCATCGTTTCGCAAAATATACGGATTGGCCGTACACACGAAAACGCAAGGGCGGCGTTTTCAGATTTATCCACCTTGGGACCCGGTTTCAAAAAATAGCGGTTTCAGTCTCCGAAAACGCCGGATCCGTGTGGACGAAACACCAATACGATAAAAAATGTATACGTATACAGCGAAACGCGTCTCCGTGTGGACAGGGCCTTAGTCTTTTACTGTTATATGTCAACAAGACATGTTCACCTGGCTATACCCAATGTTTAGATCTGTTGTGGTATTTATGCTAATTAGCACATACATAATTAGATTATGCATCGTTTGTCCATCTTAACAAACAATTTCAAAAAACTTGGAATACATTTTTTGTTTGTCTTGATGTAAGTAATCAACTCAGTAATTTTCATGGTGATATCTAAAGGTTAAAATGTTTACCCTATTCACGTGAGAGAAAGAATTAATAGGCGGATCAATTGGCTATGTGGGTCTTTTTCGAAACTTTCCACTAATGGGATTCTTCGGGACTTTTTTTTCCCTTACTCAGGACATATTGAGGATACAAAATCAGTTGAGTTTGCTTCTGTTGCAATTTGTTCAAGGTTGACCCCCATTTTAGCTTAAAATGACTGGACTAACAGGCAGATCAGGTGCAAACAGACCCCAGCCCTTGCATCACCACTGGCTAGTCAGAGTCAGTGTGGTCAGACTTAAGAACCAGCAACAGGTCAGAGCATCTACCAGACACAGGCAGTCAATCACATACCCAATTCAGGAATTTAAGTTGAGATGATTTTGCCAGATTAAAAGGATAGTTCAACCAAAAATGAACACAAAAAAAGAATTGTAAATTAAATAATTATAATTAGAAATAATTATTATAAAGAAAGAATTATGTTGTATTAAATCTAGGATAAGGATAAGAATAAGATTTTATATTGATGGGAAATAAATTTTTTTAAATTTTCCAAGGACATGTCTGCTTGATGCCTGCTATATCTAATAAAATAAAATAAAACAGACACATGCGGTATCTTATCTCCTTGGTGCTTCAGCTTTGTTTTCTGCAAATATTTTGGATGTTCAACACTTATAGACACAAACAGAGTGACCCAATTCCTTCCACAAGCTTTTCCACTGTGTGTGTGTGTGTGTGTGTGTGTGTGTTGTGTACCCCCGGAAGTAGCAGTGGCCACCCCCTGGCCACCCCATGTATAAATCTCTAGTTCCGCCACTGCTGAGGAAGGATTGAAACTTCATTTGATTCCCTCGTTCAGCATTGCATGTTTGATCTTTCTGTTATTCAGATGAGCGAGACAATCTCTAAGCTCTCGTTCGGCTCCTACATAATTAGTTCCGTTGTCTGATATCATTTATTGAACTTGACCTCTTCTACATATGAACTTTCTTAAGGCCAAAATGCAGGAATCTGTATCCAATGAATAGGCCATTTCAAGATGGATTGCTCTGCTCGCCAAGCATGTAAATAAGACACCATATCTCTTTACCAGGCTCCGGACCCTTTTTACCTCAACTGGACCAAAATAATCCGTACCTACGCATGTAAATGAAGGGGAGTCACAAGCTAGAAGACTTAGAGGAAGATCTGCCATTTTTTGCTCCATTACCGGTGCGTTCCAATGTCTGCATGGCAGGCAGTTCCTGACCAGCTTCCGAGCAGCGGAATTGGCATGAACTATCCAGTATCTCTGGCGAAGCTTTGAGAGTATTTAATTTTTTCCACAATGACCTGCTGATTGATGAATATGGTCTAAAGGTAATGTGGACAGATAACTGCTCTTTGGAAAAATGATTTGATGTTTTCAAATCTTAAGGCATTGACATTTTATGCAGCCTCCCTCCAACTTATAAGATACCATCCATCAGAAAAGGGTCGAGTTTGTAGATACTGCTAGTTTTCTTAACAGTATGTCCATTTCTCAGAGACGTAATTTCCGGTTGAAATGCCTGTTGCTGGATAAAGCCTACTAACGCCTTTGCTTGTTTAAGATCCTCCACTGAAAGCTCTTTATCTCCAAATTGAGTTTTGATTTAAGCTTTTCTGTCATTGGACCTGGCAGAATAATGAGGATCAGTGTTTTGTAGATGAAGAATTGAGCATCTTTTTGCTTTTGTCTCGACATCCAGAACATCCTTTTAAACTTCAGGATCCATGCAGTAGCCCTTTTAAGGCTATTCCAAGAAGGGAAGTGCTCAATGAATTTATTAACAGTATCAGAGCCTCCTGTTAAAACTGTAGCGAAAACCATAGCCTTTTTCTTTATCTCAGAGTCGTCACAAGATATGGACATTTGCTCCTCTGGAAAACAAGGCCAGTTCGATTCAGGTAGTGAAAGGAATTCTGGACCGTTCAACCATCTTTCTGAACCAAGGAAGAAATCGATCAAAAGGCCGCGTGAAGCAGCATCTGCAGGGTTCAGTGAGCCATTGACATAAAACCACTGGGATTTCTCAGACAAATCGCGTATTTTGCAGACTCTATTTGCAACGTATGTTTTGAATCGTGTTGTGTCATTAAAGATGTATTTTAAGACAGATGTGCTATCTGTCCAGAAAATGGATTATGTGAGTGGAATTTCAATCTCTCTCTTGAGCATCCTGCCAACACATGAAACATGGACAGTGGCTGCCAACTCAAGCTTGGGGATAGTTACAGGTTTTAATGGAGCAACTGTGGCTTGCTCAATACAAAGACAACAAGAACATCACCACTGATGTTGGTAAGTCGCAGGTAACTAGCAATACCATACCCTGATTCACTTGCATCACTAAAGTGATGTAGCTGAGCAGTTTTTTATTGTGTGGTAATTTGCAGGTTTGAAACATCTGCGAATGCTTAAGTTAAGTTTGTCCAAACCCTCAAACCATGCCTCCCAGTATTTTGTTAACTTTCCTGGAATCTTATCATCCCAACCAGAGCTGACTCTGCAAAGTTCCTGTTGGATTCTTTTTGCAGGAAGAATCAATGGGGCAAGAAACCCAATCGGATCGTAGATGGAATTTGCAGTGGAAAGAATAGTCCTCTTGGTGGACTGTTGCTCCTTTAAGTTAACCTTAAAGAAAAAGGAGTCTGTTTCAGTGCTCCACTGAATTCCGAGAGCTCTTTCCACAGGGAGTTTATCTATATCAAGATCTAACTTCTTCACATCTTTGGCCTTCTCCTCTACTGGAATTGAAGCTAGGACAGAGCAACTATTACTTGTCCACTTCATCAGTCTAAATCCGCCGGTGGCGCAGACCGCTCTTAAGTCTCAGGGCATTGGCTGCATCCTCATTGGGGAGGGAAGTTAGGCAGTCGTCAACATAGAGTTCCTTCGAATGGTATTAAGAAGCTCTTTACCAATGCTGCCCTCGTTGTCCTCTGCCGTTTTCTTGAGTGCATAGTTTGCACAACTACCTGAAGAGATGGCACCGAAGAGGTGAACTAACATCCGATACTCTGCCAGTGGTTGGTAAATGTCACTGTTAGACCACCATAAGAACCGCAGAAAGTCAACACCCTCAGGTGTGACTTTAACCTGATGAAACATTCCTTCGATATCCACCATGACTGCCACGGGTTCTCGACGGAATCGAAGGATAACTCAGGTCCCTGTAGAAGCTGTTTATTTAAGAATATGCCTTGAAATGAGGACCCAAAATCAAATACAACCCTAATTGTATTATTCCTCTTGTTGTACACGCCGTGATGGGGTATGTACCATACTCTTCCGAATTTTCCTGACAGCTGATCTTGTGTCACCTTTTCGGCATACCTTTTCTCCAAGAGGTCACCCATAAATCCCTTATAATCAGCAAATAACTTGTCATCCCTTTGGAATCTCTTCATGAGGGTATTAGCTCGCTGCTCAGCTATCATTCTGTTATTAGGCAGATGAACCTCCTCTTGATGGAATGGAAGTCAAAGTTGATAGTGACCATCTTGTTTAACAACAGAGTCTGCTGCCATTTTGAGGAACATCCTGTCCTCAGCTGAATACTCAGGATTCTCATCACATGCCTTTTCCGGAAAATCATGATTTAGCTGATTCAGGAAAAGCTCTTCCACGCTGGAAATTGAAATCCTATTACAGGACACCTTTAGTCATTAATTTCTGTTTATAGATGGGCTTCTGCCCAATGGTCCATTAATAAGTCATTCTAATTGAGTTAAGACTGTATAGGGTCCATCTCCTTGACTATTAATGATCCTCCATGGCTCTATAAGCTTTGGAGCATTAACTCTAATCAACAGACCAACTTCCACTTCAATGTTATTCAAACTGACCTCTTTGAAATATGGCCAGTGCTGAATGTCCTCTTGAGTAGGAATGTTCTCTTTACCAACTGGTATAGAAGATTGAGTAAAAACCTCTGGCAGGGGCAAACAATTGTTACTGTCAAGGCTACTTACTTCTAACCCATCAAATCTGTATGTACATATTGGTCTTTCTTGTCCCATAGTCCTGAGTAGAACTTCTATTCTCCTCCCTCTCACATGGAGCTTTTCCGTTAGACTTTCTGTACAGAAAGTTGCAGAACTTCCAGGGTCCAGAAAAGCATAATTTTGTTTTATGTTACGCCCGTTGCAGGCTTTAATCTTCACTGGCAAATTTTGTAGTCTAAAGAACCAACCTCCGTCTGTTCTGCTAACACCATGGCAACTGTAATTAAATTACTGCCACCTTTATCCTTATGGGAAGTGTGTTGCTCTTTGGGGGGCATGCTTTCGACATGGAGAATTGTTGGGTGCCTTTTATGACAAGTCTCACAATCCAGACGTTTTCTACACGCTTTGCTCATATGCCCCTTTAGAAGACATGCAAAGCATAGTCCTTCTCTCCATTAACGCTTTAATGCTATCTGACGACATGCTTCCAATGCATGATTGCCAGAACAGAACAAGCAGGGGGCCTGTAATGCAACACATGTAGCCTCATTTATTTATTTCGTACTGGATACCAGTGGTGATATGGAAGTAGCAAAGCTTTTCTTACTCCCAGACTTGAAAGGACGAGACCCTGTCTCAGACCTAATGCCCTTTGTTGCAGAAGTAGGGTCTATAATATTGCCGAAGAGAGTGTCTTGAAGTATCTTTGCCTGTTTTTCAATAAAGGCAACCACATCCTGGAATTTGGCTCTACTGTGTTTTCTTTCAAGAATGTCACATGCTGTGTTTCTCCACTTTTCACATAGTTTATATGGGAGTTTGGATATAATATGTTTAAGATTGGAAGGCAAATCAAGATCAAACATGTTAAGAAGATCTTCCGCAGCATTGCAACAGCCTCTCAAATAAAGTGCATAAGCATTAAGAGCCTTTCCATCATCGGACTTGATATTACGCCAACTCAGGGCCTTTTCTATATAAGCACTGGTGATTTACACTTCATCACCAAAATTACATTTGAGGAGCTTCTTAGTTTCAGCATAACCCCTTCTAGCATCCATGTGCAAGCAGCTTCGGACAAGATCCTTTGACTAGCCAGAAGTAAATAGTTCCAGATAGTAAAGTCTATCCCTACAATTTTTTTTCGGTATTATCTTCTATGCCATGTTCAAAGGCTTGCATGAAAGGGCGAAAATTTATTGGATCTCCGTCGAACACTGGAATCTCTCTAGAGGGGAGTAAAGTGTGTTTTTGCTGCAAAGCCAGAAGTTCAGCAATGTCATTTTGCCTCTGCACCACATTCGAAAGATTCATATTTGTCAACACCCTACGTCTGTGCAACTAACAGATAGATTTTGAAAAGTTGTAGCAGGATTATCAGATGTTGCTGTCACATCCTCAACATTGGACTTTTTCTGTGCTACTTGGTTGAGTTTTGGAGGTTGAAACCTTCTTTGCAATGGAGATTTTGGGATAGCTCCAAGTTGAACAAATTCAAAAGATGGCGATGGTCCTGGTGATGTCTGATCCAGTTTTGTTGATGTCTTAGAATTCTCGGCGCCATAATTTTCAAGATACTCAATCATTTCATCCTTAGGTTCATAAGATTGCTGGGAATTAACAGATTGAATTTGTAGACTTGGGCGTGTCGTTGTTGCAGAGTCTTCAAAGACCTTCTGTTTTGCATCGTTTGCAGCTATGTCACATTCCAAATTTAATGTTTCCAGTCTCATATTCAAAGCAGCCATTTCCATTTCTAGGGCATGTTTTTTTTGTTTTAATGCAGCTTTGCGAGCAAGAAGGGCTGCTTTATCAGCAGTTACTTTTATCCTCATTGATGATACCGATGATGATATACTTGAGCTGTGAGAACTATGAGATTTATGTGACCTTTTGGACACATTTGAAACACAATCATTTGGCTCAATAAGTGTTTGTGGATCCTTTTGAACTTGTGGATCTCATATTCACTCATAAAGTTCTGAAATGTAGCCATTTTAGACTCAAACCAGTCAATGCGCTCATTTTCTCTGATATCATCAGATAGTTGTTCTTGCACGAGCCTATGAGCAGTCTTAAATTCTCCAAGTGACATAAAGAATGCCTCTGCATTTCTTTTTATTGATTCCACATCACCACCATCAGCAAGCAATGCCTTTATTTCATTCATCCTACGAGTGCACACACCAAGCCTTCCCCTATGCATAGAACTGAGGGATGCAATGCTTTGTTCAACCTCATCTTTTTCATTTCTGGACATTTCATCAGCCATATTTGACACAAACAAGTACAATCAAGTATCCAGCTTCCCATAGAATCAACAGGCCACAATGTACACATAAGCATCTCCTACAGCAGAAAGGAAAACCTAGTCTGCCACCTGGACTGTTCATAAAAATGACTTGTATTCAAGACGGAGATGGAGACAAGTTCAGTATATCAGTGATCTATTTTGGAAGAGATCTATTTCCTGAAGGTAGCCATCTTAAACAGGAAGTGATCTGGCAAGGGGCACGGGGGAAGGGAGACAGTTTTTTTTACTTAATGTAGTGGCTTCCTTTCCTTCTTTAGCCACTTCCGCAAGGGAAAGTATATTTGACGCTACAAACCTGTTTTAGCAAGACTTGAACTTTATTGTAACAAAAAGGTGAAAACTTAAAGACAAAACTCTCCTTCAAAAACAAGCAGTGTGGTGTAATGTAGGTCAAAAAACTGTCTACCTTCCCGCATGCCCCTTGCCACATCACTTCCTGTTTAAGATGGCTACCTTCAGGAAATCCCCAAAATGGGTGAATTTTTTTCCCTTGACCACAGGGAAAAATAGTTACATACAACCATGACATTGAGTAACATTATTAATAGCCTTATGGCTCCTACAATGCACATGTGCCAACACACACTTTGGTGCTGCGCAAACAGGAGAGGAATGTGCTATAAAAAAAATAATAAAAAAAATAAAAAAAATCACAAATATTTAATTAGCAAATACATTGACAATACAAGATCACATAATAATAATAATAATAATAATAATATTTATAATAAGTATAATAATAACTTATATATATATTCTTTATAGTTATTTATATTCTTATAGTTCTTTATGAATAAAAAAACAAAACATATTTTGGCAGCTTCTAAAACAAACAAAGCCTTTGGAGATGTACAAATGGTTATGAATCTTTTGAGATTAACAGCATATTGAATTGATATAGGTTGTTTTTATTGTATTTATAATAAATGGTATTAATTAAACATGCCTAATGACATTTTATTTAACCCACTTTATGCATGTTCTTAATTTCCATATCATTAAATATAAATATTTATATGAAATTAATTAAAATTGGCTCTCTTCTGTTGCATAATTCAACTAATAAATATAAGACTGGTATAACAATTTGGTTAACACTTCATTTTACAGTCCTTGTTGCATATGTTACTTAGTCATAACAGTAAAGTATGCATAATTGCATGCAAATAACCCTAAACCAAACCCTATAGTTATATAGTTATATATTGTTAATTAATATTGCTCAGTATTTAAATGTATAATTGCACTGTAACAAGGACAACTTGTAACAATAAAGAAAGAAAAAAGAAAAAAAAATGCTGTCATAATGATGAGCAGAAAAAAACCCTTAATAAAAAAAGCACTGCTTCTAGTCAACAAACTGTGAGAGGTTTGTTCGCTATACATCCTCAAGGTGGTATAGGATGGACCATTTCTAGGGGATTCAGCCCCCTCACTTGCATGGAAAATCATTTTCTTATTATTCACAAGCGCCTCAGGTGACAAGTGTACTCTCTTTACACTCTCCTTCTGCCCTGTAATATTCCTCTACCTCATTTAAAGTAGAAACATGTACCAAATATGAAAATTATTTGCAATACCAAAAACTTTAAGTATATATGTACACAATGAAAGTTTTAAGTGATGCAATTAATTAATTAATTTATTTAATATTTTATTCCAGTCACTCACTAGCATGTTCTTAAAGTTCCCACATAATTTGTTCCTTACCTTTTCTATTGTATTTCTGTATTTTATCATAAGGTGCAACACATCTAAAACACTTTATAAAGAAACATTCTGAACTCCACATACATATATTTTGTATTTATTTTTCACAACTTAGACAAAAAAATAAATAAAAAAAGTCTTTATTGGCTAAGGGTGGTTTCCAGCCTCATGGGAAGATTTATCATCGAAGCTTATGAGACAGAATGTTTGTTCTGTATTGCAATTAGCCAACGACCCATAACATTCTAAATGTACTGCTAACCGCTTTAAAGGCATATAGCAATGGCATGATAGTTCCAAGTTCCACTATATTAGTATAGTTAAAAACATAGCATGCAAATATTTTTGCAAAATAAAGGTGATCTCATTCATATGCATAGGTAGGCATATTCATACACAAAACATACACATTTGGTATAAAATCATGCTATATCCACTCTTTATCTTCACAATAATTATTTTAGAGAAGATTTATTTAAATCACATTATCTGCTACACTATAAGATTTCCAGGATTTAACAGTAATTTCGGTAACACTGTCTATGAAGATAATGCTTATAATGAATTATAGCCCCATTTTACTTATTTATAAGTATTGCTATTCTATAAATATATTTATAAAAACTTACTAAAGATCTACTGCTTTATAAGAACAGTTATAGTAACATTTACATTATTTGTATTATTACTTATAAGTCATGAATTTGCTTTTTCAATGTGCATGTTCATAATCCATTATACAGTGATTTATAATAAATAAATAAAAATCAAATATTAAATTTATCCAGAGATACTTGTTTGCATTACCAATTAGTTCCCCTTCGTCAGCTCACTATGACGTGAGTCAGAAGTGATTCTGACAAATGGGGATCGCTTGCGAGAGCCTATCTACTTTGAATGAAACTAAACGAGCCAATGCACATTAGCATGCGATAATTGCACCAGCTGACATGCAACACGGCGCGAGCATATAATGAGCAGTAGGTGCCTCGCATCCTTGTCTTTTTGCTTCGGAGCCAGACAGTGAATGCTGTTCTTATCTCCTGCAAAGATCTTCTGAGTGTCTTCGAGTCTCTGCCAAGAAGAATCTCTGGTTCGTGGTGTTGGTGTGACGCCGCTGACAGCGAGGGTTGTGATCTCTCTGCGTCTTCTCTCTCAGCATAAACAGCTGTTTTCACAGCTTTGTCAGTTCGGTGGGCGTGGCGATTGAGAGTGAGTTCTCACACTGGGTTGCATTCCTGGTGTGTAGCCGCAGCTATCTCCCTGTGCGTTTCAGCCAGTGGCGTAACTTTGTTTTAAAAAGTGGGTGGGATGGGTGGGACGGGTGGGGGTGTTATAAATGCTAAATCAGATGTATGTACAATAACATTACGATGTCCAGCAATCGATTTAAATACTACATTGGGTTTAATTTGTCGTTTAATGAGGTTTGATATATGTTGTTTGTGGTGAGAATTTTCACGTGAATAAATACATAGATCCGTTATTTTAAGTGTGTATTTAAATGGTCCAGTGGCAGAACTTTTGCCAAGTGAGTCAGAGGTTCTGGGTTCTAATCCGCACTCGTATAGTTTTTTTTTTCTCACGAATAGAGAGTCTCCACAACGGATTGAAGCGCGCGTCCGAGTGAAGACTGTGTGCGAGCCACAAGAGAACACTGTATCCGCACCACTGATCACAGCGGCAACGAGCACTTTTATCACTTGATTTAAAAAACAACACATTTCAGTGCTAGATTGCCTTATATTTAACAAACAAATTAAATATATGCTCTGCTAGTTAACTGGATATGTTTTATTTATTTGAATTGGTACAGTACATTCGTGCCGCGAGATGTTTCAGAAGTGGTGGGGACAATATCGACCTTAGCAAAAAGTGTTGAGGACATGTCCCACCCGTCCCACCCGCAAATTACGCCTATGGTTTCAGGACATCAGAGCACTTCTAAAAGAGCTAACACAATCTGTCTGCGTCTTTTTCAAGATGTAATTCAGAACATGTGTTTCTGGATGCGGCCAATGTTTGACTCCGGCTGACGGGCATGATCGCTGTATCACGTGCTTGGGCTATAGGCTCGCTGAAATGTGTCAAGTGTCGGGCTCGAGTGGAACTCTCCACCGTGTTCCGAACCTTTGCAGCTGGACGAATGGTATCTCAGGGCAGCCCGTGCTGGTTCTCAGCACCCCACCCCAGTGCCTTTCTTTCCGGAAGTGCATGAAGAGGATACCAGAGCATGGACGGCACCTTTTTCTGCCCGAAACCGGTACTGGTGCCTCTTCCTCCCTCACTACCCTCAATGGCAGAGCGGCGAATGGTTACGTGGGGATCCCCACAGTGGAACAGTCTGTGGCGATGCAGTTGTGTTTCCTCCTGGCAGGGAAATCCACGCTTCCCCTCCCTGGCTCTCGCGGACAAGGCTTACTCAGCCTGTGGAGAAGCTGCCTCCGCCCTGCATGCCATGGCACCCCCTGCGGCCGCCTCTGCTCAGCCTAAGCAGCAGCAGTCTTCACCCAGGCAGCAGGTGGTCGGTCGCAAGAGGAGCGCCCAGCCCGTCCAGGCCCCCGCTAAATGCGTGAGGGCAAGCAGCCCTGAGACGGGTGACCCAGCGATGGAGTTAGTTGCTCTTCGGGAGATAGTGTCCGCACCTCTCCCTCACCTGGAGGAGGACCGGGTGGAGAATATTTTGTTTCATTTTATTTCTGTTCCGCCACTGGCTCCTCGGAGTCCAGCGGTAATCACATTTTCAATAAAAGAGCAATTTATTCCATCTCTGGGTCACAAGAGGGCGCGGATTGCAGTGAGCGATGTTCCCAAGCATTGCCACTCCTTTCCCCCTCTTCCATCGCCAGCGGGCAGCAGAGTGCGGCTCGGGGACGCCACCAAGCCTTCCCATGTACCCACCCTGGAACCAGGTAAGAGTGGCACAACACACTCAGACTCCGCTTCGGGCCGCCTCAGTGCCTCCCGTGCCGAGTCCCTGTGTTCCACCTCGCTGCTCCAACCCGGGAATGTCTGTGGCCCATTGGTCCCGCTTGCACGGTGTCTGGGAGCCTGGCTACCGCTTCCCAGCCCGTCTCACAGGCTCATCCGTACCATCAGACTCGGCTTTCCTTCTTTCCTTCATGTGTTCCAACTCTGGTTCTTGAGGAGCTGATGGAGCTGGCTAGCAGAGAGTTGGAGTTGACTGCAAGGCAGGTTGATATTCCTGACAATTCCTAATGCAATGAGTACCTGGTTTGACAGTTAGATAAATCACAGTTAGATCAATCACTCAAGCCTCATGGTGTTGTCGCAAGCAACTAGTAGGCAGTGCTGGATTGAGCCCTTGACAATATGTCATGAGCAGTGTTGTAGCCCTTTCACACAGCACGATGATCCCCGCAAATTGCCGGGAAATTGCCAGAACGCCTTCTGTGTGAACGCAAACACCACCCGGGATTGATGCCGGCATCGCTGCCGGGTTGGGGACCTAGTAACATTGCCGTATTTAGTCCCAGAACGCGCACTGTGTGAACAAAAGCCGTCATCAATGCCGTGTCGTAATGATGACGCTGAAACCGGATCGTTCGCCAGCTGTGAAACGGTAGCCTATGTAATGCGCTAGTTTATGACGCTTAAGACGCTGCTGAGACATTACATGTCACGTCGATGTCACGTGTCTTTACGGGATTTTTACGGCTTGTGTGTGAACGCACTTATCTGACTCCGGAAAATCACTGGCAGTGTGAATGAACCAAAATCAAACGAACCCGGGTCAAATCCCGGGTCACTTTATCCGTGTATTTTCCGGAATCTCTGTGTGAAAGGGGCTTTGGTTAGTTCCAGCCACTGGCTACAGCAAGAGTCCTTAACTTGAGGGAATAATCAAGAATGTCACCCTTTCCTTGATATTTTATTCTGTCACTTTTTCAAATTTCCACCCCTTGTGGTGAAAATCAAGCTTTTAAATATTGTTTAAAAGTCTATGTGGTGTTTTTAATGTGCTTAAAGACAAACCATGTGAAAATGCATTAGTCAACACCATTGCTGAGTATTTTCTCCTTAAAACTCCAGTGAACCAAATACAGTCTCAAAAACGCGGTCTGAAATCGCTGGTGTTTCTGACGTCACAAACTACCTTGTAACCAATCAGTTCAATGTGCGATAGTCAGCGAGTGGATCGCTGAGCTGGTGGAGGCGGGTCTCATTTGTATATTCATAGAACCGCATATACTAAATGAGGTGTAGAGTTACATTCAAGGCATGAATAAAGTTTTTTCAAGGAAAAAAAAAACATTTAAATATGTCATTTTGGTGATCAAAGATGAGTTTCAAGTGATACAATTATTGAGTATAGTATATAAGTCTATAGGACTGTGCAAGCATTAGGGGTGTTGGGAGACTCGATCTACTCCATTCTGAAACCGATCTGAATGTAGTCTTTGACAAAAACATGATTTTCTAAACATAATAATAAATAAAAAAAAGTGCTTAATTTTATTTATTTTATTTATATAAAAGCAGATGGTCTGTTCATTCCTGTTCAGATATTCATTCAACAAAATATTCTAGGGGCCATGATATTTTTGTGAAAATGATCTAAAACACTAGCAGTGGCTTGCAACTTTTAAAACAAATGCTAGCGGGGAAAGATTTTATTATAATTCTTTAAAACATGTAAATGTGGGAGTCACGTGACGTGCTCATGAACCCTGTCGTACTTGAGTAGAGCTCCGTACAATTGGCCCCTTTTTTACCGATTTTTTTTGTTTTATTTTAAGTTTTATTCAATAATTGTACTTTGCCAGATGTCACACAATCGGAAACAGCAAGAATTGTCACCGTCATCTTCACCGATTAAGAAGAGATCCAAGACACTGACCACGAGTGATACGGTTGACAAAATGGCCAACACTATTGCACGCTTTGAGGACATTTAAAAAACCGAGCTGACGGCGATGCGGAGTGAATTTGCCACTCACATGTCAGTTGTCCAGTCGCTATGCTCTAAACTCGATCTTCTCACAGGTGAGATGCGTGAACAAAAGAAAGTAGTCGCAGATCACGATGTGCGATTAGCCGCGCTTGAACAACAGGTGGTGGATTTACAAGACTGTAACAGGCGCAGCAATCTTCGTCTGGTTGGATTGCCTGAAGGATCCGAAAAAGACGATCCCATGGGCTTTTTGAAAAGATCTCTGTCGACATGGTTGCCTTCTCTGGCGGGAAGAGAGATTGAAGTGGAACGAGCACATCGCGTGTATACAAAGGCTACCTCAGATCGCGCTAAACCACGAGTCTTTCTCTTTAAACTTTTGCGGTTCACGGACAGGGAGCTCATTCTGCGGGCTGCTAGACTGCATGCCCCGGTGAAAACAAGCGATGGAGCAGCGCTGTCCTTCTTTCCTGACTTTTCTCCTATGACTGCAAAAAGAAGAAGTGCGTTTGCACCAATTCGGAGGGAAATGAGGGAAGCTGGCATCCAGAATTTTCTCCTTTATCCTGCTACGCTGAAGGTCATTCTCAATCAAGGCGAACCAAAGATGCTGTATTCCCCAGAGGAAGCAAGACACTTTCTCGGTTGCCAGTTAGCCACTAACCCCCGCTGAACTTCGGCTGGTCATTTGCTGAGATGCTCTAAATTCTAACATTCAAGGTGACTGCTATTTTATAGAGTTCACCTCACTTTATTTTGTACGCCATAATTTTTGAAAGGCTAAACTCTCAGTAATGTATTTCTTACCGGGTTGTGTGACATTTCTTTCTTTTTTTTTTTTTCATATAGCTAAATGTGTATTATTATTATAATTATAATTATTACTATTATTATTATATAATTATTATTTATTTATTTATATATATATTTATTTATTTATATATATATATATATATATATATATATATATATATATATATATATATATATATATAATTTATTTATTTTTTATTATTATTTTTATTATTATTATTATGTACTTGCTAGCCATTATGTTAGCACTGGGCCAATGTTGGCCCCCTAGTGGTCCGCGAAAAGATGACCTAAACTAGGCAAGTGTTTATAAAATTGTCACTTATTTAAGGGACTGTTCATTTTTTATTTAAGGGGCTACCGGAGGAGTTTTGAGATCTGTAGTCAAAAAATACATGACCCTCCCTTCGCCAGCAATACATTTTTCTATAACCCTCCAAAATGATTGTGAAAAAAGGCATGACCTTCCCCGATAATTTATTGATTACTTCTGGTTTGCGCTTGGCAAAGATGTTCAGATAGCCATTGTTTTTTTACAACCATAAACTCCTGCTTTCTCATCTTACTAGGGCTGTAACGATAGATAGACCAAACCTACGATTCGGTTCGTATCACGATTTTTGATGTTTTCGGTGCGGATGCGGTGTGACGCGTTCAACATGTAAGGGTGGCACTGCCAATAAAGCATCTAAAAGCTGTCACAAAGAACCGACAAAAGTAATGATATGAATATGTCAAATAGGCCTAAAGCAAGGAGACATTTTAATTGTTTATTAATAAACAAGTGTTTTCTGTGTCGACTGCAAAGATGAAGAACGATGCTGACTCGCGATCTTCACAGTAGTGAACGCGCCAGAGATTTCATATGGATGACATAAGCAGAGAGCAGTCTGTTTTCTTTCGTTTTGAATTGTTCTGTTTAAAAGTAGACATTTCAAGCTTTCTATATATTTCTCAGGTCTGTGAGGCAAGTAGCCTAGCCTACCTTACGCTGAGTTTCGGTTAATTTATGAGACGAGAGTCCAGTTCACTCGCTGGCGCCTCCGTGTCATGATTATCTATTTTCTACTATATATTCTTATTTATTAAATCCAGGAAATTGGTTGATGAAACATTGATTAAAATTAAGATACAATTAATAAAAAACGAAATTCACTTTAAAGAAAGGCTTTGTGCTTTCTGTTTGGTCTCTGTGAAAGTTTTAAAGTCGCTTTCAGAGCGGTCATGTAATGGAGAACTGTCACGTCCGTAACATTGTTTTTTTTTCCTCATAAATGCGAACATGAAAAATAAAATAAAAAGAAGATTTTATGTTCTGTGGAGGCCGACCCTTCTTCATCCGGTGGGTATATTACCTTTGGTTTACGCAGTGTAATTCATAGAATTACAAAAAAATATTTTGCCACCTAAAAGTTAAAGATTTTTTGTGTCACGTCACATGTGTATTTCCCTCATATTAAATATAAAACGCATGTGTAGACTGATATTTTTCTAATGTCTTGAC
Source organism: Leuciscus leuciscus (assembly GCF_965113295.1). NCBI lineage: Eukaryota > Metazoa > Chordata > Actinopteri > Cypriniformes > Leuciscidae > Leuciscus > Leuciscus leuciscus. The sequence goes on along the minus strand of NC_138744.1, from coordinate 33,926,445 downwards.
TCCTTTATTAAGGGAGTAGCCTATGGATATATAAACAGACGTCTCAATATATTGGTATTAAATGCATTTTCTGAGAATTTATATTTTCAAGTTTTGACTGCAAATGTCACGTCCATAACGCTGGAATTGCCCAATTTTAACGAATTTATCCTCAACTAGTTTTTTGGTCTAGGTATGTATTTTTTTCAGCATTTTATTGTTACCATAGTTACAACCATAGACTTCCTATACCCACCACCTCAGTTTTAAACTAATGGCTCTTTGGAATGACAGTAAGTGGGACCTAGGCTGTTACAGTATGTTTAATTGCAGTTTTGTTTTTTTCACATGTGCAGTTTGTTGTTCATATTAAGCTGCAGCTCATTTCACATTTACTTTTTCAAATGAAATAAAATTCATATAATAATTTCTGATCATATCATTGCATTTGTGTTTGAATAATTAGTTTTTGACTTGAAACAGTTGCATATTAAACTTAAATTTAGCTTATCCTTCCAATTCTGTTGTTTTTTTGGGGCGTGTTAGAGTGGGATTCTGTTAGGTGGTCCTCAGAAAAAAATTGGAAGATAAAGTGGTCCTTGGCCTGAAAAAGTTTGAGAAACACTGCTACGGATACTAAAACAAAAGGTGTCCTAGTTTTGGTGCGGAGGACTTTAAATATCACTATTCTGGATAAAGGCTGTGATTTGGATGGTAGAGTAACGCACATAAAAACAGCTGTGGAGAATAGGAATATCGTGTTTCTTTCAGTTTACGCTCCATGTACTCCTGACCCTGCTTTCTTCTCTTTACTCTCTTACTCAGTTTATCTCTTGAAATTTTCCGACTTTGAAATTGTAATGGGTGCAGATATGAATTCTGTAATGTCCCATACTTTAGATAGATCTCGGTCAAAGGAATCACACTCTCAAGCTCTTTGTTCTGATAGATTACGGCAATGTGCAACCTCATCCTCACTGGTGGATATTTGGCGATTACTAAACCCTTCTACTAGGTCTTTCACTTTCTTCTCTGGCCCTCATAAAACCTATTCACGAATTGACTATATTTTTTTATTTCTACTTCTTTATCTTCAGCTGCTCAAAATGCAGATATTTGCTCCCTATCGCTATCTGATCATGATGGTAATTTGTGTAGTTTATCTTTGGTCCCTCGGCCATCTCGGGCCCCTAGATGGCGATTTAACTCTAAGCTGTTACAGGATGGAAACTTTTGCAGTCAGTTCAGAAAAAGGTTTGCTGAGTTTATTGAAATTAATCGAGGCTCAGTGGACGATCCTCGAACACTTTGGAATGCGGTTAATGGCTTTATAAGGAATAACTCAATTTCATATACCTCTTTCCTCCAGAAAAAGCAACACAAAAAGATAGTTGAACTGGAATTCCAGCTTCAGAACTTGACAAGAGATAATCAACGATTTTTTTCGGACAATACACTCAGCAAAATTATGGCGGTTAGGACTGAACTCAACTCATTACTGAGATCCAGGGCAGAATTTTTGATTCAAAGATCCAGGCAGAATTACTATTTTCAGGGGAGTAGACCAAGTCACCTTTTAGCTTTGAGATTACGCAACAGTGAAAAGTTTGCTAATATTCCTGCAGTGAAATCCCAATCTGGGGACATTATGACAGATCCTAAAGATATTAATACCACTTTTCGCTCTTTTTATTCTAATCTTTATACTTCTTCTAGTGGTGACCCGGACTCTTCTGCTTCCTTTCTATCCAATCTTGATTTACCTCGGCTGTCAGATTCAGATTCTGAATATCTGGCTGAACCGATTACTCTTCAGGAGCTGGAGTTAGCAGCTAAATCTATGAACAAAGGGAAATCCCCTGGCACAGATGGTATTCCAATCGAATTATATACAACTTTCTGGTCTGACTTAGGCCCTCTGATGTTGGATATGATACATTTTTCAGTTTCTCAAGGTTCATTTCACTCATCGATTAATATAGCTATTATTTCTCTCCTTTTAAAAAAAGACAAAGATCCGACTTCCTGTTCTAGCTATCGGCCACTTTCTTTGATAGGGACGGATGTTAAATTGTATGCTAAAGTGCTGGCCCGACGCTTAAAGAGATTTATGAATAGATTAGTTAATTATGACCAGACAGGGTTCATTAAATCTCGTTCCGCCTCGGATAACTTGCGCAGGCTATGTCATATTGTTAATTCAGCGAGTATGTTGACTTCCCCTTGCGCAGTATTATCTCTGGATGCGATGAAAGCATTCGACCAGCTAGAATGGAACTATTTGTGGGTGGTTCTACAACATCTGGGTTTAGGATCAAGTTTTATAAACATGATTAAAATTCTGTATACCAATCCAGCAGCGACTGTTCTTACAGGTTCAGTTTGTTCAGAACCATTCTTTATACAGTGAGGTACTCGTCAGGGTTGTCCGCTTTCTCCTTTGTTGTTTGCTTTATCCTTGGAACCCTTAGCTCAAGCTGTCCGACAATCTGAAATTATCTCCCCAATAATTATAAGGAACACACACCATCATATCTCTTTGTTTGCTGATGACATCTTATTGTTTTTGGAACATTCTATCCCTCAGGTGTTGAATTTATTTGACAATTTTGGATCCCTCTCTGGGTTTAAAATTAATTGGAGCAAGTCATGTTTACTTCCCCTCAACTTTAAAACTGAGTCCACGCCCCTATCCATATCTATGCCAGTGGTTCAATCCTTTAAGTACCTGGGGATAGATATCTTTCCATCCCTGCAGGATATTATCTCGAAAAACCTGAATAGTATTTTAGCAAAAATATCCTCAGACTTGGAAAATTGGTCTCGTCTCCCTACTTCTTTTCACGCTCGTATATCTGTAATTAAAATGAATGTTCTTGCACGTATTAATTTCTTTTCATCTATGATTCCTCTTTCTCCACCTGCTGGCTTCTGGAATAAACTTGATGCATGTGTTTCTCGTTATATATGGGATGGGAAACGTCCTCGAATCAAGCTGACTACCTTGCAACGTAGCAGATTACATGGAGGTCTGTCTTTCCCTAATTTTAGACGTTATGCTCAAGCCTTTACCCTCCGTCCTTTATCAGTCTGGTTTGACCCTGATGCTTCAGTGTCATGGAGAGCAATTGAGGAATCTATAGTTTATCCCTATGAACTGAAGCATCTTGTTTTTTCTGGGGTTCCACTGAAGCAGTGTAAATCTCAGTTTGGTCCTATTGTTTCTCATCTTCTCTCCACTTGGAGGGAAGTCGAAAAGCAAACACACCAAGTTACAATCTGGCATAGGCATTCACCTATTTTCCATAATAACAATCTTTTGTCTGGCAAGGCCCCTTTTCATTGTCCACAATGGACGACAAAAAAAGTAAACACTTTGGGAGAGATCTATGACGATATGGGTCTAAAATCATTTCAGAACATTAAAGCTCAATATAATTTACAAGGTACATCTTTTTATATGTATTTGCGAATAAGATCGGCCCTTCGGGCATATGGGGTGCCTTGGGATTCCCATTTACCTATTCACCCACTGCGCAAATTCATCCTTCCTTCTGAGAGATCTCCCTCTTCTGTTTCGGTTATTTATCAGTATCTTCTTGAGCATTCATACAAACCCTTATCTATTACAACTGTTTGGGCCAAGGATCTTAATGAAGATGTGCATGTTTTATTTTCGGATCAGGTATGGAGCATAAAGTTGTCTTCAAGGAACCCCAATCATCAAATGATACACTGGAAATTACTACATAGGGTTTACTTGACTCCTATGAAACGTTTCTATATGAATCTATCCTCCTCTCCCAAGTGTAATCTATGTTCTCAAGGATCTCTAGGCACGTACTTGCACTTCTTTTGGGACTGTCCTTCTCTCTTACCTTTTTGGACCCAACTCTCACAGGACTTATCATATTTGTTGGACACTGATATTTCTTTGACCCCACATAGTTTTTTCTTGAACGATTTTAGGGACCTTACCTTATCCAATCGACAAAGATATTTACTGTTAACCGCTCTCACAGCAGCAAAAAAAAATGTTAGTTAACCGCTGGAATCCTCCTCACACAATGGACAGAAGAACATGGACAGTATCTTGGCTGGACATTATATCAATGGAACTCTCAACCTCTCGTATGCATGGATCCAATGTTAAGACTGTGAATTTATGGCATGCTGCTTTTGATATTGTGTCAACTTTTTTAACATCTATGTAATTCATTTATTTATTTATTTTCTATTATATATTTTTTCTCTTTTTATTTTATTATTATCATTTTTATTTTATTTTTATGATTGTTTTTTGGGTCTACATTCTATGTTTGTATTTGATTTGTATGTTTCTTGAAGTCTACCAGGGGTGGGATGGGATGGGTTGGGTTCTAGATTTTTGCGTTGTATTTTTGTTTTTCTTGATGTTAAAAAAGAAAACTTAATAAACAGTTGTTAACAAAAAAAAAACAAACATGTAAATGTAAATCTTTATTTTAAGGTGACACAGTTACACATTACTACATGTACTTACTATAGTAATAGCAGTACATTATGCATTATTACAAGTAACTAACCCTAAACCAAACCCTAACCCTAACTGTATAGTAAGTACATGTAGTTAATTAATATTACTCTGCACTTATTTGATCAAGTACAATGTAACTACATCACTTTAAAATAAAGTGTAACCATTTTTAACTGTAGTGTTATATTTGATATAACATTTAAAGTTAATATCTTAAATGAATTACACTTTATTTTACAGTATGTACTTACAATGTACTTATAGTATACTTACCCAAGAAAGAACTGGTAATTTAAGGTAAGTACATGGGCTAAGGTTATGTTTAGGGGCAGGCTCAGGGTTAGTACCTAATTATTTAGCACAGTTATTGAAATTGTTATAAGTACATAGTATATGTACATGGGGAACAGGACTGTAAAATAAAATGCTACCCTTAAATGTACTTAATTGCACCTTCATCAAAACTTAATTAAAATTTAAATAATGACATATATGTTTCAAAACAAATTACATTAAGTATTTTAGTTTACCATAAATTCGAGTACATTCAGAACTGAATACAGTAATTTGTTGTATAGAACATAAACTGTAATAGTATGCTTTGTGCCATGCATAAATCATCCGATTACGGATTATATCCATATGGCACCATTACAGCCATATTCATGAGTCTCAATGAGCTTCACAAAACTAGTAGCTGAAATGGGAATGAAGCCTATTGCTGTTTGAGCTCCAAGCATACATTTAAACATACAGAACATTTTAATCTAGACAGGGATAACAATTAAACCTTAAAATAAATACATATATCCATACATATATCACACTAATGTTGTTTTTAGAGTACTTTTTCAAAATGTGGGCAAATATTGAGTCACAAATATTTGCTGAAGCTTCATCCAGTTGGGATGTTCATGGGTGCTGGTTTAAACTGTTTAGTGGCCCCCCAAAAAATTAATGCATCTTTTCTTAGTGCTGTTTCATGAAGCCAAAAACCTCATATCTTCTCACTCCTTCAGGCTCAGCAAACTGTATAGAGCTGATCAAAGGCATGAAATGGCCAAAAATCATCCTTAAATATTTATTTATCATCTCTGTACGGCGTGTGTTTCTCATTGGATGTCTCTTTCCTTCTCAAAATTGGTGTGATTGTTTTTGATCGTGTTTACTGTGGAGCTCTAGAGAGAATTCATTAGCAGTAATTAAGCTTTTACTTGATCAGGGCTTTGGGGAGCAATAAAAAGAAACACTTATGTGAAGTCAGATTACAGGAAGCAGTGTGGAATGGGAATGGCAGATTATCAAGTCTGAGACTCTCTGATCACAATCTTGTTAGCGCTTTATTTGTCAATCGCCTGCTAATGCTTACATCGAACCTGAACTAATCCAGACTCCAATTCCTGGACAACAGCTTATCGATGTGGTTTGGTGGAGGCTAGCGGTGTACCACCCTTTTGAAACCAAGACTCTGATTTAATCCAACAGTCATTAGTGTGTTAAATAATTAAACTGCTCCAGCCTGTTGTGTTCGACCAAACCCACCCCTTTTTCAGCCAGTTTGTAATGATTCATAGGGGTGCATTCAGGTTGATTAGGACACATTTTGCCATTGAGGTAACTGTGAAAAAGTGTCCCAGTCAACCTGATTTCCCTCCTATATATTGTGTAGCTATGTTTCTTGCTGTGTAGTAAAACCTGAGCTGAGTTACAATACAACCCTTTTCAGTGGTTGATAGACTGAATTCAAGTCAAGTCTCCTTTATTTATATAGTGTTTTTTACAATACAGATTGTATCAAAGCAGCTTCACAGTGATAACATGAAAATAATACAACAAAGTTTGTTTCAAGAAGAAAATTGCGTCATTGTCCACCTTAAGTAAGGCAGATCAATAATATGGTTGAATATTAAATGTCCCCAACTAAGCAAGCCAAAAGCCAAGGCAACAGTGGCAAGGAACCAAGCCTCCATCAGTGACAGAATGGAGAAAAAAAAACCTTGGGAGAACCCAGGCTCAGTCGTTCAGTTCTCCTCTGGCCATCGAGCGAACAGTGTATGATTATGATACAGGCAGCATTACAGGTCAGAAGTCAGGTTGGTCGTGTCGATGAGGCCTTCTCAGGGCTGATGAGGCTGGCACTTCAGGGATGCATCATGGATGGGACCAGGTGCAGGTCCATCATCTGATCTGGATACGGCCGGGGTCCAGCTGACTTCAGTAAACAGGGAGGGACTGGTTGACACTTCAGGACTGTTGTCATCATGTCCAGGCACAGGTCCTTCATCAGATCTGGATACGGCCTGGATCCGGTGGACTGCAGTAAACCTCGGATAAACAGAGATACTAATATTTGCGTAGACGCCATCCTTATTCTGATGTAACAAGTACATCTGTACAATGTGTTAAGAGCTCGCTCAAGTGCTGTGGATCTATACCATTAAGTGCTTTGTAAGTGATCAGCAATATTTAAAAATGTATACGATGTTTAATAGTGAGCCAATGCAGTGTTGACAGAACCGAGCTAATATGGTCATACTTCCTAGTTCTAGAACTCTAGCTGCTGCATTTTGGACCAGCTGTAGTTTGTTTATTAAGCGTGCAGGGCAACCACCAATAAGAGCATTACAATAATCTAGCCTCGATTTCATGGACTAATTGTTCTGCATTTTTCATTGACAGCATATGACATAATTTAGATATATTTTTAAGATGAAAGAATGCGGTTTTACAGATACTAGACACGTGACTTTCAAATGAAAGATTGGTATCAAAGAGCACACCCAGGTTCCTAACCGACGACGAAGGTTTGACAGAGCAGCCATCAAGTGTTAGACAGTATTGTAGGTTATTACGTGAGGAAATTTTTTGTCCAATAATTAGAATCTCAGTTTTTTTCCCGAATTTAGTAGTAGGACGTTGCTAGTCATACAGTTTTTTTTATATCAGCTAAGCATTCCGTTAATTTTGTGAATTGGTAAGTTTCGTCAGGGTGTGAAGAAATATATAGCGTATCATCAGCATAACAGTGAAAACTAATGCCATGCTTCCTAATGATATCTCCCAAGGGTAGCATGTACAGAGTGAACAGCAACGGTCCTAGTACTGAGCCTTGTGGTACGCCATACTGAATACTTTTGATAAGACATCTCTTCATTTACTGCAACAAACTGATAACGGTCAGATAAGTATGATTTAAACCATGCTAATGCAATTTAATTTTCGAGTCTAAATGCAGCACTAAGATCGAGTAACACTAATAGATAGATACAACCACGATCGGATGATAAGAGAAAATCATTTGTAACTCTAATGAGAGCAGTCTCAGTACTATGGTACGGTCTAAATCCTGATTGAAAATCCTCGTAGATATCATTTCTTTCTAAAAAAGAACATAGTTGTGAAGATACTGCCTTTTCTAGTATCTTTGACAGAAAAGGTAAATTCGAGATCGGCCTGTAATTGACTAATTCTATAGGATCAAGTTGTGTTTTTTTTTTTTTTAACAAGCGGTTTAATCATAGCCAGCTTACAAGTTTTTGGTACGGATCCTAATGACAAAGATGAATTAATGAAATTAAGAAGAGGATCTATGACCTCTGGAAGCGTCTCTTTCAGTAGCTTAGTCGGTATAGGGTGTAACATACATGTTGTTGATTTAGATGATTTAATGAGTTTAGCAAATTCTTCCTCTCCTATAGCAATAAATGAATCGAATTTTTCCTTAGGGAGACTACAATGCACTCCCTGATGTGATACTGTAGTAGACGGTTGCATATAGTTATAATTTTCTCCCTGATGTTATCAATCTTACAAGTGAAGAAGTTCATAAAGTCATTACTGCTGTGCTGCCTGGAAACTTCTGGGCTTGAAGCTTTATTTTTGAGGTCATCTGACAAATGCAGACAACAAAAGTTTGCCATGAATTGAATGCAGTACAATGATTCACATTCACATTCAAAAAAAAAAAGAAAAAAAAAATCGGTATTTTGAGAAATGGTCAATGTCATAATTGTATTTTTATTTATTTTTATTTATTTATTTTGGTATCGGTCCATATGTGAGCACTGTTATGTATCAGTGTCTACCCAAGCATAAAATATGTTTGGTGCAACTAAAAGTATATGAATACTCACATTTTTGTTTTAAAGGTGTCCAGCAAACAACTGACAAATATAACTCAGGTGAAGCTAAAACAATTATAGCGTATTCAGACGGAGGGAAACCTGAGCTCAACTATAACAGATGGCAAAAGAGAAGATAGTGAACAGGAAACAGACCCTCACAATATTTGCCAGAGCTTATTTGCATATGTTGTAATGCTATAAATTACTCAACCATCTGCTCACCTCATATGTTTGATTTGACAAAGGAATGTAAGGTAGACAATGGAACAAAAACATTTGGTGGTATTCCAATAGTTCACAGTACATCTTTGATACAACTACTACTGTGATATGTACACAAAGCCAAGATATTCCATTAGTAAGCATTACGTCCTGTCTCACTATATTTACATGCCTTCTGTATGCTGTATTAGGATAGTTTGGTGGGCTAGTAATGGATACACATGCTGTGTGTAAAATGCCCAATTTAAACATCAATAAGAACATGAAAGACTACTCTCTTCTCTTGCCTCTTTGGTGTGTGTGCTTTGTCTGAAAGCGAAATCTCACTCACTAACAGTTTTAACCACTTGGCTGGCTCATAAAAGACACACTGATCTTGTGTCCTTTGTGTTTAAAAAGCGATGAGGTATGCATAATTTTTTGCGGTCTTTGATGATCAAGAAGGGGCTGTTCACGTGACCAGCTGTGCTCAACTTTATGCTCACTCTTCTGATAGCATCTTTAATTGGAAAACATTCCTATCTGGTGAGTGAATGTTTTAAATGACACAAAAAGAATGAAACCGAAAGCTTCATAAATGTCTTTATATATAACCAGGGGATGTTCATGCGTTTGCCATATAAAAAGGCAAAAGGAGTTTTTTCCCCAAATCACCTCATAATCTGCTGTCTGAACAACTACCAAAACAATATGTAACTAATACGCAAACCTTGTATTTGCCAATTATTTTAGTTTCCTGGCACCCGTGGGAGTGTGATTCTGACAGTCAGTTTTTGACAGTAAAACAAACTCTATCAAACTGGCCAAACATGGCTAATGAGGATGCCAAAGAAGCATGCTTTCAATAATAAGCAAAGGGCATTTAGCCATGAAGAAATCAAACGCTCTTTTACAAAAATTACTGTTGATTTCAGTCCTAATATGATGCCAGTTATTTCAGTTTGTCTTCAGAGTTTGTTGTGCAGCCCATATACCTCACTATAGAGTGACACCATTTTGTGAAGTTGCAAACACTAATCAATGGTGTGTGGGTTGTCAATGATCCATTTGCAAATAAATAAATAAATAAATAAAAATTCATAAAGTGTCATCTAATTTACAGTCTTTTATTTATTTGACACTCCTATTTAAGCATTTCCTTTAACTGGGGTCAGAGCACTCCAATACTTGAATAGTGGGTATATAAGATGCTCTGTCAACTTGATACAAATTAAATTATTTAATATATATAATAAATTTGAAATAGCATGTTGCCTTTATAATATCATATTTATAATATGAGTATGGGGGTCCCAGGGATCCTCATATTCCAGTGTATTTTATATGGTCTGGATTTTTTGTTTTCACTGTTTACTTTCAGCCTAGAGCTTACAGAAAGTCATTAGTTTAAGAATATAGAAATTTTACATGAAGGTATATTCTTTAGTAAATAAATATTTAATGAACTTCCTTCTTCTGTTCTCTTTATCTATGTCACGGGACATTACAGAGAAGTGGGTGGATCCAAATGTAGCAATGTTATAGTCAGGGCAATCCAACTCGTCGTCATCCATGCAAAGGTCAGAATTAAAGTAATCAGAATCGTAGTCATCCATGCAAGGGTCGAAAACAATTTTAATAAGTCCGATAACAAATACGCAAAATAAACAAGAAACAAAACAAGAACATGCTTGTAACAGACCTCAGATGTGTAGCGTGACATTCAACAATGACTCCGTGACATGAACTGAAACAGACAGGGTATTTATACACAGACACTAACAATGTGATAGGGAACAGCTGAGTGCAATCACGAGCGATGGGAACAGACAAAGGATCATGGGAATTGCGGTTCCAGAGTGAATGGTGACAGGAAGGGAAAGAGACCTCTAGTGGACACCCGGGGAAACACAAACCAGACACTGTGACATAACCCCCCCTCTACGGAGCGGCTACCAGACGCTCCAAGACAAGAAACAAAAACCAACAAAAGTCCAGGAGGGAGGTGGAACGGTGGAGGATCAGGGGGAGGGATGGAGGGCCAGGACCATGGATGGGAACGGAAACAGGGGGTGACGGTTTTGCCCGGCGGCCAGGGCGAAGCAGATAGTCCGTCGGGTGGACAGGGCGAAACAGACGACCCATCGGGGCAGCCAGGGTGGAGCGGACAGTTCATCGGGCGGCCGGGGCGGAGACGACCCCTCGGGCGGCCACGGCGGAGACGACCCCTCAGGCGGCCACAGAACAGGAACAGGCACCCGCTCAGGAACAGACACCGGCTGCTCAGGAATAGACCCCGGCTCAGGAACAGGAACAGACACAGGTCGCCTGGCTCAGGAACAGGAACAGACACAGACACAGGCTCAGGAACAGATACAGACACCGGCTCGACGACGGCCATCTTGTCAGGGGATACAGGCTCGGCGGCGGCTATCTTGTCTGGAAACACTGGCTCGGCAGATGTGACCTGAACGATCTCTTGATCGGCAGACGTGACCTGAACGGTCTCTGGATCGGCAGAAGCGACCTGAACAGTCTCTGGATCGGCAGACGGGACCTGAACAGTCTCTGGATCGGCAGACCTGCTGTGTCTCCTCCAAGCACGCAGTACAGCTACTGCATAAAAGAGGAAGACAGCCTTCCTTGCCGTGGCAGGGATGATGGTGGGTATCTCCGGGACAATCTCTGGGATGAAAGCGGGCTGCACGGGGACGACCTCCGGGATGACAGCGGGCTGCACGAGGACGATCTCCGGGACGACAGCGGGCTGCACGGGGACGACCTCCGGGATGACAGCGGGCTGCACGGGGACGACCTCCGGGACGACAGCGGGCTGCACGGGGACGCCCTCCAGGACAACAGCGGGCTGCACGGGGATAACCTCCGGTACCACAGCGGTCTGTACGGGGACGACCTCCGGGACGACAGAGAGAAGGGAAGTCTTCCTCCTCCGTCGTTTCTTATGGCGAGGTGCAGGCTCTGTGCTGAACAGAACCCGCGGCGAAGGGTGCTCTGGGCTGAGCATCACCGGCCCATGGTCGAAGAAAGACCGGAGTGGAGAGTGGGTCCGGGGCTCACCTCTAGTACTTCCTCCCCTGCGGGCTCCACGAGTCCCTGAAAATCTGGCCAGACGGGTTCCCCTAAAAGACTCTCTATCATCAATGGAAGGGGGTTTAGGGGATTTGAGCGCCATGGCCTCCTCATTCTGGCGGGCCAATAAAGCAAAGCCCTGAAAAATGTTCAGGCTACTGGATCCATTAGTTGACGGAGTCATTCTGTCACGGGACATTACAGAGAAGTGGGTGGATCCAAATGTAGCAATGTTATAGTCAGGGCAATCCAACTCGTCGTCATCCATGCAAAGGTCAGAATTAAAGTAATCAGAATCGTAGTCATCCATGCAAGGGTCGAAAACCATTTTAATCAGTCCGATAACAAATACGCGAAACAAAACAAGAAACAAAACAAGAACATACTTGTAACAGACCTCAGATGTGTAGCATGACATTCAACAATGACTCCGTGACATGAACTGAAACAGACAGGGTATTTATACACAGACACTAACAATGTGATAGGGAACAGCTGAGTGCAATCACGAGTGATGGGAACAGACAAAGGATCATGGGAATTGCGGTTCCAGAGTGAATGGTGACAGGAAGGGAAAGAGACCTCTAGTGGACACCCGGGGAAACACAAACCAGACACTGTGACAATCTACCGTGTGACGATTGCTGCAATCATCATGGTAAATCATTTTGTGTTCATATCGAAATACATTGTGATGTTGCTTAAGAGGCCTTTTTACACGACACCATTTTCAGCAAAAAACGTTTAAAATGTTTTGGCCATTCATTTACACGACAATGCCGTATTAGGGGCCTGAAAACACAGGTTTCAAAGTGCAAGTTTTTGAAAATGACACTGTTATCGTCTGCATGTAGACTACCAAAAACGTGAATTTGTGAAAATGGTGACATCATTCACATGCATGTTAAATGTTCAGTCTTCAGACACGTGGTGTTTATTTGCATAGTGACATCGCCATCTACTGTCTGGCAGCAGAATACAGCGTTCTTTAATCGTTTTCGCAGATCCGTGGGAACGGATCAATTTTACAACGCTGTGTCTGTACTCGAAAAACACAAAGGAAAAACTTTTGTTTTAAGTACATTGTTGTCGTGTAAACGTACCCTGAAATAGAACTGTTAACACTTCAATGGACATACATGCAACAGAATAGTTTTCGAAATTTTACTGGAATGGGCAGATACATAACCAAATATTTTTGTTGCTAGTTTTCCCCCAAAGAAGGGGAGTAGAAAGAAATACATCAAAGGAAAAAGAAATTCATCCACAGCATTCACCTACAAACACTGAACTTGAGGATTGCTTCACACTGACAGAAGAAACTCACAGAATTCTGTTTTAGCAGTGTCTAAACAGAAATAAAAAGAAACTTAAAATAGGAATTTAAAAGAAAAGGTTTCTGAAGAAAAGGCACATTGTTCATTTGGGTAATGTATTGCTTCTAGTTTAAGATTAATTGGTATGTTTTTTGCTTTGCTGCAGGTAGAAATCACTTGATGAGTTATATCAAGCGCACATCGCCGAAGGTTAATGTCTGGTGTACATTTAATGTGACTCCAGAGGTGAAAAGGAACTCGAAGGACAAGTAAAAACCTTGCAGCAAACAAGCTGTACTGGTTTCTCTAGCACAAACAACCCTTCTCCTGCAGTTCATCAAAATTTCCATGCACATTCAAGCTGTGATTGGACTGAATCTGCTAATTCAGAAGACAGGAAGAGCTCAGACCATTCAGAGATAGAGCAGATGTGATCAAACACTGACGCCTGATCGCAAAGTGTGTAGGGTCTTGACTTGAAGGATCATGAATGATTGACACTCTGAAAAAGGGAAGAGGGGTTTACAAAAGTATAGTTGCCATGGTAACTGGTGGTGGTTTGGTTTAGCATGGAAGCTCAAAACTCAGTTACAAATGGCTAATTAGACTAAAGGTACTTGAGAGGGAAGGAAGCAGTAGATTCAATCAAGACGGAAGCAGCTGGGCTCAAGATGACTTCTTTTTTCTACTGATGCTAATTTCTGTAATTAACTTGCAATAAAGAAGTAATGTTTGTTTCAGCGGTGTGTCTATGCCTGTGTGTGTGTGGATTTTTTTTATTTTAGTATTATTCTAACCTGGTGCACAAGGCATGTTTCCATTGTGAAAAAAGAGGTTTAATTGTTTAATTCTTAAATTGATTTAAACAAGCTTACCCACTACCTTAATTCTCTTTTATTCAAAATACTTCAGATTAACAATAAAACTAGATTTGCACATCCTAAGGGATACTTTCAAAGACAGGTAAGTTTAGGTTTTAAGCTATGTTTGGTCCCATTTTATATTAAGTGTCTTTAACTAGGCTAATATGCACTAACATGTATGCATTTATTGTGTACATACGTTTTTACATGGTACTTTTATAAAAATAAAAAATAAAAATAAATGCCTGCATGTAGTTACAGCAGTAATTAATTTCTGTGATTAGGCTACATCTACACCTTAACCGACCCACAGCACCAAACATGTCCTAACCGTATATCCCAACTCAATAACAACAAAGAGTTTTGCAGTTCAACATGACCACAATAAGTACATTTTACATTTTGATGTACATACATAATAGTTAAAGACATAATATTATAATATAAAGTGTGATAGTTTTTGTTTACACAATTTTTTTTTTTTTTTTTTAGAAATGAGGATCTATAGATCAAGAAGCTTCAACATATTCTTACAGATTTCTTTCTTAAGCATTCATAAATACCAACCAGTGCTTCAATTTTTCTGTCAGGCGTCATGTCATCTTATGATATGCAGAGGCAATTTCAATTCTATATGCTGGGGAAAATGGGAGCTACACAGTTGATCTCACCTATCCTGTGACTGTGCTGTTTAAACCATTGTGCTGACACAGTACATTCAACAAGGATTTCTCTTAAAATCCTGCCATATAGAACTCTGCTTGTGATACACATAACCATTTTTTGGTCATCCTGCCAAAACATGCAAATAAAGTGCATGCACATTTTCCTTTCATGACCATAGATTACAAGTAGTATAATAAGTGATTGCATTGAGGTTGAATGTTAAAACGAACACCCTCAATTAACCTATGCCAGCTCGATTTAGAAAAAGCTGAACAAAAACAAAGAGAGGAGGTACACTGCGTGTAAGTGCATTACAGAGGAGCAAAATGCGAACGAATTACACTGGTTAGGAATGTCTGTTTTATTGACTTTAGTGAACAAATAATTATTGTTGAAGATATGTCCATGTCTAATGCTATTTTTCTCATTAATTGACAACATCAGCCAGATGTGATTTAAGCTAACCTTTTTTAGGGAATCGTCAAATTTATCTTGCCTCAGTCTAAAGTGGAATCCAATTATGAGGCGTTTTGTTCAAATCCAAATTTCAATTAGTCATTAATCATGGTCAAGATTTGTTCATCAATTTATGTGAGCACCTGCATAAATGGCCATAATAACTCAGACCTTTAGGGTTATTATGTCTGCTAGAAGAATTACTATTTGTGTTTGACCATTACCTTGATATAATCAAGTTAATGTCATTGCATTGAATATTTTTTTTTACACATTTTGAATTCAAAATTGCAAACAACACATTTCAATGTGCAAAGTTATGACTCAGAGACATCCATGTGCAAAAATGGTAAATGTAAAAGTATAAATGTGTGAAAAAGCCCCAAAATGTATATATGTGTTACATTTTTTAAATCCATTTAGCCATCACAGGAGGCAACACGACTGGGACAATGTTCCTGGTTTCATGTAATGTGGACAAAACAGCAAAAACAGAATAGCTACAGAACATCTCATTCTGTAGCCTGACAAGCCAGACCCACATCAAGATGTTGGGTCTGGGAACACATCATTGGCAAGGCTCAATCCGAGGGGAGGGTTAAACGGTTGTCTTTCAAATTCCCTCTGCACGCAATAGGATAGCGCTACAACCAACCAGAGTGTGGCAGCTTTGACTAGAGGTACACTAAAGATTTAAGAAAGTTACCGACTACGCCACCCGGGGGCCTCTTTCCGGGGAAATGCCCTTTAATTAAATAAGGCTCAAAGGTTCGTTGTATCAGAGTCAGGTATCAGACATGGAGTAGAAAATAGTACAAAACTTTATTTCCTCAATAAAACGTATCAAATTATATTTAAGACAACACCAATAAATCAAAAATAATCTGAACACAAAATTACACGGACGCTCACTTCAGAATGGGGCGCTGGCTCTCTTTAGCAGAACGGATATAGCGATCATACGTGCACACTCACTGCACACTCACTTCACACCTCACTGTGAACACAGCATTCAGGCAAAAGAACCCACCACCCCAATCGGGAAGAGACGCTTATTTTCTGCCACTGGCTGCCCCAATTCTGAAGAGAGAAGAAAAAAATAACACGAAACACACACACAATATCAAAAACATTAAACAGAGCAGCTGGCAATTTAAGACACAATTTTAAAAGAGTTCACCACATCAGTTTGGCTCATCAAATCGAGGTGCCACGTCCGGTCACCCCTACAATGCTGGGTGGACAGAAATGGGCACAACAGCCACCAATGTTAAAATAGAGAAACACCTCTTTTGGGCTGCCCTCAAGGTATCCACACAAGAAACATACACTTACATAAACTTGGTCACACACCAAATATGTCACACAGAATATATACATATATATGGATAATAGATCCAGCAAACTCAAATCAATGGAAAAGAAAATATATATAAAGTTAATCCACAAAACAACAAACTCAAGAAAATTATATAATGTTTAAGGAAAACAAAATGTAGAAGAGCTGGTGACAGTTAAGTGGTTGATCGGATACCTGGGCGCCACTGAAGGTTTATGACTCAATTTATTTACTCACAGCACAGTTGATGAGATACCATGCCAACGGCCCACAGTCCTCGGACCAGCTGATGGAGCACGCGCTGGACGTAAACAATGGATGTGGCTAGGGGTCGAGCAGCAGCGCGTTAACACGCGAACTGAAAGAGTCAATGAGGCTTACTAGCCAGTTCAATAGAACAGACACACTCGGGACAGCCCCTTCTCACTTTGAGCTAGAGTTGTAATCACGGTAACGAGTCGGATAAAGTCGAAAAAGACAGCAAACACAATGCAGACAGCAAAAGGGAACATCCACACAGCGGTTTAGCTGCTATAACGTTATGAACCCAGAGAAAGCCCACTGTAACGTCTTGCGCACGTTGGCCCGCACCTGTAGTGCGATTCACACGGTACCCAAACAGCTTTATATTAAACACTCATTAAAATCACGACATCCCACAGAGTTCCTCTGTCCAACCGTACAAACATTCACGCGTTCCGCCGGAAACACGGTGTCTTGCTCAAATGACGCAGAGAGAACGCACTCCCATAGCGACACCCCTTTATACGGAAGGAACGCAATTAAAGGGCACACCCCCTTCATATTATATAACACGACAGAAATAAATAGTACTGCTACAAGAGCAACGAAGAAGGTGACATAGTCAGAGCGACGTATCCGGTCGGCAAAACTCTGAACACATCTTCCTTTTTTAAGAATGACTTCAGTGCCGTTCTTTGTTCTTTTCTCAAAGAAAAGCTTAACTACAAGTCCTCCAGAGTGGCCTAACTAGAGTTTGTTTTTTCCAGGTCGCAGTCCAACGGAGGCTTGCTAGACGACTGGCTGTAAAATAAAATGCATAAAGATTTCTAGGCTACTCATTCTGATTGTCAGAATGTCTTCAGAATGTCTTCTGATTGTCTTCAGGCTGATTGTCAGCAGCCATGTCACCCTGTAGCCCAAGACTGGTTGCCCACTGAAGCTAAGCAGGGCTGAGCCTGGTTAGTACCTGGATGGGAGACCTCCTGAGAAAAACCAGGTTGCTGCTGGAAGAGGTGTTAGTGAGGCCAGCAGGGGGTGCTCACCCTGTGGTCTGTGTGGGTCCTAATGCCCCAGTATAGTGACGGGGACACTATACTGTCAAAGAGCACCGTCCTTCGGATGAGACGTTAAACCGAGGTCCTGACTCTCTGTGGTCATTAAAAATCCCAGGATGTCTTTCGAAAGAGTAGGGGTGTAACCCCGGCATCCTGGCCAAATTTGCCCAGTGGCCTCTGTCCATCATGGCCTCCTAATCATCCCCATATACCGATTGGCTTCATCACTGTCTCCTCTCCACCAGTAAGCTGGTGTGTGGTGAGCGTTCTGGCGCAATATGGCTGCCGTCGCATCATCCAAGTGGATGCTGCACATTGGTGGTGGTTGAGGAGATTCCCCCCTTCTATGTAAAGCGCTTTGAGTGCCGAGAAAAGCGCTATATAAATGTAATGAATTATTATTATTATTATTATTATTATGGATTTTTCAGCAGGGTTGTCCTTAATAATTAAGCATTGCTGTTTAAAAGTTTATGGTCCAATTCTATCTATTAACTAACTATTAACTTTAACTTTTACCTCAATAAACTACTAATTACTGCTTATTAATAGATTGTAAGGTAATTGTTAAGTTTAGATATTGGGTAGGATTAAGGAATGTAGAATTTGTTCATAAGGCATTAATATGTGCTTTATAAGTACTCATAAATCAGCACTATACCATCTCTAACCAGCATAAATCAGTGTGGGCCAACATGAAATTCATGATTGTTTGTTGGTCAGTATTGTTTGATTGTTTGAGCTAAATTCCAGGGCTGGAGCTAAACTCTGCTGGCAGGTGGCCCTCCAAGAAGCAGGATTGGGCATTCCTGAAATAAAGGATGTTCCTTGCCTGCAAGTCTGCATCCACTAATACATCCACTACATCCATTTTGCTTCTAGACACACAGTCACTAACTTTCCCAATCACTTGCTCTCGGTTGTATAGAATGGCACATTAAACAAATAAGGGGCAAACAAATCAGCTCCATAGTGGATTCCAAGTGATCAAAGGCTTAGGATGTTCCAATTCAACCCATTGCAAGGGTTCTGCCAGTAGTCAGCACTCAGGCAACGTGACATACATCCGAGTAAGCAAGATCAAGCGAAGTTAGTGAGGGAAGGGAATAAAAAAGGTGAAGTGGAACACATTCCTAGAAAGGCTGCATACCTTCGCTGCCACGTCACTCTCTGTCAAAGGTTTGGTAAAACGATTTGGTGGAAAAATCAGTCAGCACTGAGCTCATTCAGTTTCATTATGTAAAAAAAAAAAAGAGATGAAGGCATATGGTTTCTTTTGTTTTTGTTGCAAATTAAATACATAATGCTAAACTGCCCATGATGTAAATCACTGAGAGACCACATATGGTTGTCATTCACAGTTTAGATTTTTTTTTTTTAAATGCGGACAATACTGAGGAGGACTCTAGCCTCAAATCCTCAGAAGGACTGAACTAGGAAGGACCCAGCCCTGCTAGGATGCACCCTTCCTATTGAGAAGCACCCAGAGAGTGTTAGCGATTATATCCATTTTGTAAATTTCCACCACAATAAGGCTCTGATATACCTACAGCAAAGTTCTGTTCCATTCTAGGGGTAAAACAGTTCTAATTATCTTAGCAGCTGTAAACTTCACAGCAAAAATCACATTTAGATCTAATTTAATAATTGATGATCTTTACAACTGAACTGAATCACAACTGAACTGACTTCAGCTGAACAATGATACTTTTCTTTTTAGAGCTGCTTTACAGACGAATTGAACTATGTTTGCATCACTGAATCATTATTTTCCTGTTGAGAAATGCAAAGCTGCTTTAAATCAATCTGTCAACCCCCAAACTTCTGAAATCAACTCCAAACAAACTTTATTTTGGGCTGATTTTGTTCAAAATGGCATCACACCAGTTTGCTCTACAACTTTGCTTGAAGTATATCGGGGCATTTGCCCAATTATAGCACTTCTATTCCTTCAGCCACACAGCCTCTCTCCAAAACCATGTCCTTCAAAGACAAGTCAGACAACTTGATGTCAGCAAACACAAATGTGCAAAATGATTCACAGCCGGGTTTTTTTTTTCTTTTTTTTTTTTTCTTTTTTTCTGATTGTCTAAAAAAGGAGCAGGCCAATCTTCTGATTAGGTTTACAAACCTGTCACAAAGAGGTGCGATTTCTTAAGACACAAATGGTTGCAGCATAACACTGAACATGACATGGCTAAAAGCTCAGGCACGTTTCTGCGATTCAGCTGAAATGGTGCATGGTAAGAAAAAAAGTTTTTACTCTTTAATATATATATATATATATATATATATATATATATATATATATATATATATATATATATATATATATATATGTGTGTGTGTGTGTGTGTGTGTGTGTGTGTGTGTGTGTGTGTGTGTGTGTGTGTGAATAATGCATTCACACTTTGTATGTACAGACAAAAGACTGATTTATGATTAGCTGAGTAACCAGCAAACAGAGCCAGAATGGGTATTCAGTGTTTGTAAGCCCCATCGGCCCTCTCTAAGGTTGTCATCTGCAGCTGCTGTAGGTATTGGCACTTAAAGGCTGCTGTTTAAATTGGTGCCTGGGGTGTCTTCAGAGGTGGAGAGTTTGAGTGAGAGGGCAGGCTTCTTTGACAGCATTGTCAGCTAAAGATGCTAAACCTCACAGCGGGGATGAAGTGCTCTTCACAAAAAGCTAAACAATGTGCCCAAAGATCTGGGGCCATCTGAGGACTTCAAAAGCACAAAGGAGGTGGAAAAAATGAACAATTGTAACTGTCAGTGCTCATGTTACTGGAATGTGAGATAATGTACCAGGGTGATAGGACACTTGATTTATCAATGTTTTCTTGTGTGGACTTGGAGGTTAGTCCAAAAATGATACATTGGGTCCTTGCTTTACATGTAAGAAAGGAAAAGTAGAGTTGAAATGCGGTAATGATTTGTTGAACAACCAACAATTTGAATTTTGAACCCCCAAAAGTAATCTGACCTTCCCTCACTGCACAAGTACTAACATCTGATAACAGTTCAAAGTTGTTCGCACCTACACATTGTAGTTGCTGTATTTAAATGGATAAACAGTTTGGGAAAAAGACACAGTGTACTTATGAACAGCACCAAGTTAAAATTCAGGTTGCGAGAGTGAACTGCAAGAATGACAATGTGTGTCTGTTAGTGTATTGCCATCCAAACACATGCAAATCAGTGTAAGAGGAGTGATGTACAGTCAAGTAGACTTTGTGGGCGCACAAGTGGTAACCGGTTTTTAAGTACTTGCACCACCCATATGTCACAGAGTTCAGGAGTGGATGACAGCCCAGATCCCTGAACAACAATGTCTTTTTTTGGGCTATTCTGTATTTTTATTTATAAGACAGTATAGCGATGACAGGAATTACCAGGGAAAAGGGATCAGTAAACCATGCAAGCTAGACCCAAACTTGGTGTCACCTGTTTGAGCACCACAGTGGAGTGATATTTTTAGCTGGATATGGTTTGATGTTTATATCCTGAAAGACCTATAGGCCAGTGTCATCTGAGATGAGAAAGGTCACACTGAGGCATCTCGACCTGTAACAAAACACATCAGGGCATCAGGGAAGACACTATCATTAATTAACATATAGTAAGTTGCACAGTGAATTATGTTCTGGAGAAGTCAGACATCTAACTACATTGTACTTTACACAGTTTTTAAATAAGCATACAACAGCTTCAGATTCTATTCTTCAGCAAGCACTCTGTGTGTGTGAAACTGTCATTTAACAATGTAACGTCCTATTTGGTGTTGTTAGTCCTGACAAATGATTTTTTTTTTTACAAATGAGAAAGCTTACAAACAGTGTGTGCCTCCCTGCCCCAGATACATCACGGGTAGGGACACACACAAGTTTTGTGTTCTCTGCCTGGGAGCGGAGCATGCGGGCCCACTCCTCCGCGGAGCCCTCAGGAATCGATGTTGTTTACTTGCCGCCTTTTTGCGCCTCGGGGGACATTGGTTTTCAGAGAATGCAAACCACAGTATCTGCCCGAAGTCACAGTGGCCCTGCAGAGTTCGCCTGTAGAAAATAGTGTTCGGTTGTTCCCTGCCAGTCAACCGCTTTAGGGCACCGAACTCAGCATTTACAAAACAAATCTCGAGAGACTGATCCCCTTAATGAATTATATAGAAGCGTGGAAACTTCTACCAAATATATCTCAGTGGGCATTGCGTAGAGTAGAAAAGGAATACAGAATCCAGTTCGGGTCTCGAATCACCAAAATTCAAAGCTGTGCACTATGGTGGGCACTGAGAAGCGTCGGGTGTCCCTCAGAGTGCAGTCCCTCTTGGTGAAGGAGGCCATTGGATGTGTTCCTCCTTCCGAGAGGGAGTTCGGATTCTACAGCCGGTAGTTTATAGTTTCGAAAAAGGATGAGGTGGTTACGATCAATCATTGATCTTCGGCAGTCAAACCAGTCTCTGAGGGGATTCAGGTTCAAGATGTTAACAATTCTGTTGATCAGGAGTCAAATCTAGTTCAATGACTGGTTTGTCACGATAGATCTAAAGGACGCATACTTCCATATATCCATCCTTTCTCTACATCGGAAGTTCCTGAGGTTCACTTTCAGAAGCAATGTGTTCAAGTATTGGTTTCATTTTGCCTAGCTCTATCCCCCGCACCTTCACGAAGTGCATGGATGCTGCACTTGCTCCTCTGAGACTACAGGGCATTCTCATGCTCAATTATATGGACGAATTAGCTCAGTCACTCGAGACGGCGGTTCGTCATCGAGATGTTGTTCTAGCCCACACAAGGTCCTTGGGACTGAGGCTCTATGCCAAGAAGAGTGTGTTATCCCCCCTTCAGAAAACTAGGGGGATAGTTTTTTCTCTATGGGGACTTTTATTCTGACGGGTTTTTCTTTCTCCGGCGTGTTCGCGGGAGATGCAAAGACGTCTGGGAAGAAGAAGAGTGAGCGGTGTTACGAGGCAGACACGCCATGATCGCTGTACGAGAAGTCAACATTTTTTTGTCAGCTGTTTATTTAGTCATCGCAAGTCATCACAAGTCATCGCAAGTCACCAAAAGTCATTGCAAGTCATCACAAGTCATCACATCAAAGTTGTCATTGCCACAGACTGGTACAAGAGTTCGATACACACACACACACACACACACACACAAACATTTCACTGATATAGAGTGAACTGAACTGAGTGTTTGAATGAAGGGTTTCAACTGTCAATTTGAACTGTGTTTGTGATAACTGAGTTGAATGGAAACTGAATCATAAATTGATTCATAAGAATCGTTTAAGTTAAGGTTATCCACATATTCGAAGTGAATCATTTGGATGAAATTAGTTATTTGTAGTGAATCGTTTGGATTGAACTATAAGAGTCATCAACATCCAGTGTTGTTTGTGAATCAGTTTGTGCCCTAATACTGAAATTAATTTCTGGGAAACACTTCTGAGGTGTTAAAAGAGGTTTGTTTTGAAAGTGTTAACCATTCGAAGGTCTTTCAAGAAAAAAATTAATCTCAAAACTGTTTATTTATTTATTTGTTGTTACTTTTTGTTATTTTATTCTATTGAAATATATCCTTCAAGGAGAAACACAGTTTCCTAAGGGAAGAAAAATAAATTAGTAATTGTTAAAACTAAGACATTTTACAGTATTTTTTTATTTATTTTTTTAAACTTACCTTGGGGTAGGGGCGTCTCACTTACTCTATTATGATTAGGTGGGTGGGGATGTGAATTTGAGTTTATTTTCCATCACATGCACTTCAGGAAGCCACCGTATCGACGTACTTACCTGAAGCCTGCACTACCTATTCCTGTAGTATATCATAAAATAGTGTAAGGTAAAACATATACACATAACATGCATATTGAGGCTCAAAGCACTGGATTGGGGACTAAGATCCTTTTGCTTTTTAACCCTTTAGGCGCCAGAGGTTTTTTCCTAAAACGTTCGATTTTGACATCTTAATTTCAAAAGGCTACATCTTAAAAGTGATAAAAGATAGAGACTTTCTGTAAATTAGAGAAATATTAAGGATGACCCAAAGTTTATGTAGGGATTACATTTTCCCATCTAATTTGCATATTATGACGTCATATGGTGGCGGTCATCTTGGATTATAGAATTTTTATGGTTTTTGTTGATGTTTATTTGGTTGTTTTTTGTTTTTTAGCTGACAAAGACGCACACATCACAAGGACATGAACACACAAAAAAGAACACATATTGTACACTACTAAATGGTCAGGGAAATAGATAGTAAATCAACAGTGTAATAAATGGCAGACAAAAACAATTGTTGCAGGGCTTTTGCTGTAGAGATAATGACTCCCTATTCATCCAGGTGACATTTCTTGTAGTGTTTCATGGTGTGGTCTTGCGATAGACTGCATAATAGCCCCTCTGCCCCGTGTCACATCGCCTCTTCTCCTGCTACGAGCAGCAGCGCGGGCGCGACCAGATCTGCCTCGCGCGCGCGCCGAGTGTGCACAGCTCGGACTACTGTCATTGTCATTGCGACTCCCCACCCTGCCTCCACGTTGCCCCCTAACTGTCCTATGAATACTTCGACCTCGTCTAACATACCCAGTGGCATTAGACAAAGTCTCCATCACAATACTGTCGCCGCGATTGCGGAGAGGCACCATGGCTAGCGCGGTAAAAATCTCCCGCGGCCGCCTCGTTCCCCACAACACTAACACGCCTGCTAACTTCGCGATGAACACTCCGACCCCGGGAAACATTGTTCCCACCACTGACATTGGGCAAAGGACCATCTAACGTTATATTGGGCAAAGGATTCACCGTTTGTGCTTGGTGTAGGGCTATACTTTCACTTTCAGAATCACCGTCATTTTCTGAAGGCAGATAACGTTATTCCCCTTCAGAATCAGGGTCCGCGAATAG
Source organism: Leuciscus leuciscus (assembly GCF_965113295.1). Lineage (NCBI taxonomy): Eukaryota > Metazoa > Chordata > Actinopteri > Cypriniformes > Leuciscidae > Leuciscus > Leuciscus leuciscus. The sequence goes on along the minus strand of NC_138744.1, from coordinate 33,901,684 downwards.
AAGACCCAACACTTCATTGCGGGTAAGCTTTATTGATGCCATTAGATAATAATAATAATAATAATAATCTAATGCAAATACTCGCTGACGTTGACAATATTGCTCTGATAAAATGGCTCACTCGCACACTAGCTCCGCTTTTGTTCGCACTGATTCAATGCGCTCTAGCTCGAATATTTTGTATAGAAGCATGACTTTTTTTTGAGTCGGGGATGAAGTATGACATGTCTGCCAACTAGTGGAGGGGAGGTCGAACGAAATTTGACACCCTATTTGACTAAATCGGCCGTTTTATTCAGTGCCGCATCTTGTCGAGTAAACTCGACCGTGGCGCCCAGAGGGTTAAGTCTTCCAGGGTAACATTTTAATTTCCCCTACGAGGCGAGACTTACAGTCCCGTTACGTATGTTTCTCGGGGTAGTTTGGGATTCGACTAAGATGCAGTCACTGGCTATATGGAAGAAACATTGGTTCCTGCCCCAAGGCCCGGTGCTGGGAGCGCCGTGTCATTGGAAAATCGTGACAACAGATGCGTCACTTTCAGGCTGGGGTGCAGTCATGGAAGGCCATTCCGCATTCAAATAGACAATATGTCGGTGGTCTCTTACATAAATCACCAGAGGGGTCTGAGGTCACGGCTTCTGTGCAGACTGGTGCGTCATGTCCTCCTCTGGTCCCTGGGCAAACTGCTGTTGCTCAGAGCTATGTATATCCATGGAGACCAGAATGACGGGGCAGACCCTCTGTCGAGGCAGGGGCTGAGGCCCAGGGAATGGAGACTCCACCCCTAGACGGTGGAGTGAATCTGGAGGAAGTTTGTCTCTTTGCGTCTTGAGAGGATCTGTTTGAGTTCTAGAGAGGGTCCGCCAGGACAGGGTCAGTCTACTCTTGGTAGCCCCGTTCTGGCCGGCCCAAGTATGGTTTTCAGACCTTATAGTGCTACTAGCAGGCCCTACATGACAGATTTCAGTCAGGAGGGACCTTCTGTCGCAAGCCAGGGGCTTAATACATCACCCCCGGCCAGAGCTGTGGAAGCTATGGATCTGGCCCCTAAGAGGGACCTGCTCCTAGGGTTTGGTCTCTCAACTGAGGTTGTTGAGACCATTCTAAACTCTAGATCTTCCTCCACAAGGAAACTATACACCTTAAAGTGGAGAGTATTCCCTTTATGTTGCAGAGAGAATTAGTTGGATCCAGTGAACTACCCAGTGGCTTTAGTGCTGGTGATCATTTAAAATCTTTCTCTGGGGGTCTTTCCCCATCCACACGTAAGGTTTACGTGGTGGCCATAGCTGCCTTCCACACACTGTTAAGCGGTAGACGATTGGGAAGACACAACATAGTTGTTTGTTTCCTTTCTGGTGCTGTTAGGATGAGGTCTGCGGCTCATACCAGGGTTCCAACTTGGGACCTGGCTGTGCTTCCAAAAGGGTTATCCCTGGCAGCCTTCGAACCCAACGAGTCTGTGTCAGAGAAGGTCCTTACATTAAATGTGGCTTTCCTTGTTGGCAATAACGGGACTGTCTGGACTGTTTGCCCCGGTTCGTCTCTCCATCCCTGTTTGGAGTTCACTCCTGGGAGAGCTAAAGCCATTCTCTAACCTAGACCATGTTAGGTGCTGACTAATGTGGCACGGTCCTGTTCTACAGGCCTTACATCCTCCACCGCATGTGTTGGCAGATTGTCTGTTTCCGGAAGATTCGACACACATCCTTTTCACAGACCCGAAGCCAGAGAGAGAAGATCAGAATGGGTGTGGGTTGTGAGACAGGGTTTTTTAAACCTGTAACAAAACTAATTTAAATCATCAGCCAGTTTTTGCAGACTATTGATATGAGGAGTATTGCATCCTCGAAAGCTTTATTGTTGGGGTTTTCCCTACAAGAGGTCTGTGGTGCTGCGGTGTGCCTCCCCACACACTTTACTCAAGAACCCAGGGTGGAAGGAAAATCCAGACTGTAGACTCTCAGATTTCTCATCTTGAGTTGTGCCCAGACAGGTTTCACACCAGGGCAGGCTTTAGTCAGTGGGGCGCAGTGGGCATTCTGTTCCCCAAAGTGTTATCATTCGATGCAGCGTGAATTCCCTCAAAAGGAACCGCTTCAGGTAACGAATGTTACGAGATGCTACGTTCCTTTGCCACACCCCCCTTAATGCCTGAGAGCGACTTGCTTTAGCCTATCAGAAGCTATTCAACATGGCTGCCTGCTATCGCTGGACTACTTCGCTCTCGCTTCTCCCAAAAGTTGGTCAAGACGATGTGGTACGACTCGTGAATGAACACTTTAAGGTAAAATATTCCAAGCTGGAGAAAGAACACCAGTTCTTCTACGAGTAAGTAGCTTGAATTCTGTTGAAGAGTTATCGCTGATTGCTAGCTTGTTATTTTTAATATGCTAATAGACAGCTTGTTAGATAGGTTCAAATACTGTCACAGTTGTTAGATCAACTGTCTTACTCATGTCTTGTGTGTGTGTGTGTGTGTGTGTGTGTGTGTGTGTTGTTCGTTCTATTGTTTCGCGTGGGCGTTACCGCTGACTGCTGATTCCCTCATCACCGGCAGCTGCATCGCATCTAGCCAGCCTATTTGATGCCTTGTTTTTCATCTAATGTTTGTCAGATCGTTGTTGAAGCTTCCTGGTGTCACTGCCTGTTCCCTGTTCTCCTCGTGTGTTCCCGTTTCTTTGGACTCTGGTTCTCTTCCATCATGGACTCACCACTCGGATACTCCATTCATCATTCCCCGGATATTGCCCATTTCACTCCCTCCGTCACCGCTCTCCTGCTGTCTGCTGTCTGCTGTCTGCGATCTGCTGTCTGCGATCTGCTGTCTGCTGTCGGCTGTGCTACATTCTGAGTCAACCATTGTTCTAATAAAGAGCCTTTTACTTGCATTTGCTTCCGTCTTTACTTTACGTGACTGTTACGATCCTGGGTATCTGTTTTGTGTGGGTGTTGTTCTGTATATGTGTGCAGGGATTGGCTGTCATCGGTGGAGTCTGATTGGTGGATTTACTGACTCGCTGCTTTTAAAAGGGCGGCGCTTATAGAAGATGGGGAGCTCATTCTGGCGTTGGCTTGTTGGCGTGAAGAGCTCCGGATTCCTCCTCCCGTCGGCAGATCCCAAAACCCTCAGTTTATTGTGTTCATTTGTTTATGATGATTTAACTTGGTTCTGTTTTAGGAGCGTAGGGGTGTCCTGCCATTTATTTTGACTTGTTTGTGATTTGTTTATTTATAGGGAGTTAGGGAACTTACTTTGTAATTTTGTTTATTCCCGGATTAGGTCATTTATATCTGTTTGTTTATAAGTCTATTTTGTTTATTATTTTGGCCTTGGGGCACCCTGAAGCCATTGCTCCTTAATTTGTCTATTTCTTTCCACTTTAAATAAATTATACTTGTGGAACTTAGTTTGTGTCGTTGGTGATCTGTCGGCTGGAGCTGGTTTCCTTTAACCAACATTAAAAGAGCGTGCCAAACCCGTCCCTATAATACGGGACGTAACAAATGGGGGCTCGTCCTATTGTAACGAATTGGGACACGTTATAGTAACAAGTTCGTCCAATGGTATGTATCTCTCTTTTTTTCTCCTTTTGCTGGTGCAGACGTTTTATTGGCAGTTTTTTTTTGAGAATCGGGGAAAGGGGTATAGAGAAATGGAATTTAGTATTGAGGCCTTTCGGCGAAAGCCTTCGTATGGAGATTTAGAATTATGTCGTAAAGCGGATTTGTATTTGATTGCTGATTATTATGAAATTCCGGTAGTAAAGTCAGCTCGTAAAAAAGAAGTGCGGGACGTAATTCAGGCCGCTTTGGAGCAACAGGGTGTGTTAACAGCAGTTCAAAATCCTGAAAGTGAGGATGGGGACATAGAAGGTAGAGCAAGTGATGAAGAAGAGGGTTTGAGCAGGCATCCAGTGCTTAGTTCACTTAGTGGGGTAGGTACGGAAGATTTAAAACTTGCTATCCAATTGAAACAACTGGATTTGGAAATTAAACGTCAAGAACATACTACCCAACTTTTGCGTTTTAGACAATGTGAATTAGAGACACAGGCAGGTCGACCGCTCGGTGAGTCTAAACCAATACTACCTGCTGCTGTTCGAACTAGTCGGAGTTTACATCATGTTTCTGATTCATCGTTGCCTGGGCCTTCTGCAACTTCTCCGGATTTTGATATCAGTAGACAAATCAACCTCGTGCCACCGTTTCGGGAGGCCGAGGTTGATTCATATTTTGGTGCGTTTGAACGCGTTGCCGCTGCTTTGAGTTGGCCGAAGGAAGTTTGGCCTCTTTTGTTGCAATGTCGTTTAACTGGAAAAGCTCAGGAAGTTTGTTCCGCTTTATCCCTTAACGACAGTTTAGATTATGAAAAAGTAAAAACCGCTGTGCTAAGAGCCTATGAGCTTGTCCCTGAGGCGTATCGCCAAAAATTCCGTTTACATGTGAAAACTGCCAATCAAACGTTCGTTGAGTATGCGCGTGAGAAGAGCGCACTTTTTGATAAGTGGTGTCAGGCCAGCAAGACGAGAAATTTTGAGCAGCTTCGTGAGCTCGTTTTGATTGAAGACTTCAAGAATTCGTTGCTCGATAAAATTGTGGTGTACTTGAATGAGCAAAAAGTTGTAACTCTTACGGAGGCCGCTGTGTGTGCTGATGAATTTGTATTAACTCACAAAAACGTATTCGTTGCACCTGCTCGTCGAGAAACATCAAATTTTGTCAATTCAGAGAGAACCTCTAAATCGTCTAAACTCTTGAAGCCATCAGTGCAACCTGATGATCGTGAGTGTTTTTATTGTCACGAAGCGGGTCATTTGATTGCTGTATGTCCTGTTTTGAGAAAGAAAAATAGGACTAAACAGCCTAAAGGAGTCGGTTTTGTGCGAACTATTGCTAAACCATCGAAACCAGAAATTGATGCAATTTTTAAACCTTTCATTGGTCAGGGAATGATTTCTTTAAGTGATCTGGAAAATGATCAAGTACTTGCTACTATGTTGCGTGACACTGGGACAGCGCAGTCTTTTATTTTGGAGAGCTCGTTGCCATTCTCAGAGAAAACATATTGTGGTTCTGACGTGTTAGTGCAGGGAATAGCTATGCAAGTAGAAAAGATTCCCTTGCATAATATATATATTCGATCTGAATGGGTTACTGGGTTTGTGAAAGTGGCCGTTCGTGCTCGGTTACCTATTAATGGCGTAATTCTGATAATTGGAAATGACTTGGCAGGTGGAAAAGTTTTCCCTCTTCCTGAAGTCATTCAGAATCCGCTAGATGAAACGTCCGTTGTGTGTAAAAAAGCTGCGGTAGATTTGTCCGTGTTTCCTGCTTGTGTGATTACTCGAGCTCAATCACGAAAATTTCCCACCGTAATTGATCTTTCTGACACTTTTCTTGCTGACGAAAACGTGACTGATTCTGGTACATCACTGTCTGAAATGTCCGCGTCTAAACCGCTGTCCACTAGCAGTGGTGCTGAATTTGGTTCCGCTGATTTGTTACTTTCGGTAGATCGGAGGCTGTTGGCTGTCGAGCAAAAACAAGATCAGTCGCTCGAATTTTGCCGAGATTCTGCTGTAGATGCGAAAGAAGTTGTGAATAAGTCAACTGGTTATTACTTCAAGGATGGGGTATTAATGCGGAAATGGACACCTTCAGTGTCGGATAATTCAGGTTGGGACATATTGTACCAGGTAGTCGTTCCTAAATGTTTTCGAGAACAGGTGTTAAGTGTGGCGCATGATAATGTGGCTGGCCATTTAGGTGTGGCTAAAACGCTTTATCGAGTTTTGCGTCATTTCTTTTGGCCTAGAATTAAGTCTGATGTTACAAAATATTGCAGATCATGTCATGCTTGTCAAACGGTTGGGAAGCCTAATCAGGTTATTTCCCCAGCACCTCTAAAGCCGATTCCTGCAATCGGAGAACCATTTGAGCGAATAATATTGGATTGTGTCGGGCCTCTACCGAAAACAAAAGCAGGGCATACTTACCTGCTTACGCTCATGTGCACAGCAACTCGTTATCCAGAGGCGATACCACTTCGTTCTTTGAGAGCTAAAGCCATTGTGAAAGCTTTAACGGTGTTCTTTTCTACTTTTGGGCTTCCGAGAATTGTTCAGACGGACCAGGGAACCAATTTTATGTCCCGGTTGTTTAATCAAATTCTGTCTCAGTTGCGTGTTAAACATATCGTTTCCAGTGCCTATCACCCTGAGTCTCAAGGAGCATTGGAACGTTTCCACCAAACATTGAAAACCATGTTACGCACATATTGTGTCGATTCCGAGAAAGAATGGGACGAAGGTTTACCACTGTTGTTGTTTTCTGTACGTGAGACGGTACAAGAGTCTCTGGGGTTTAGTCCCGCAGAGTTAGTTTTTGGGCACACAGTGCGCGGTCCACTTAAGCTGCTCAAAGAAAACTGGTTGTCTGAAACAAAGCCATCGTGCAATATATTAGATTATGTTAGCTCGTTTCGAGAACGTCTGCATAAAGCTCGAGATCTGGCTCGGTCAGCTTTATCAAATGCTCAAATAAAGATGAAGGTGTGTTTTGATAAAAAAACAGTCATTCGTTCCTTTGTGAAGGGAGACAAAGTCCTTGTTTTGTTACCCCTGCCTGGCTCTTCATTGCAAGCAAAGTTTTCAGGACCTTATGTTGTGGAGCGAAAGCTCAGTGATACTGACTACATCATCTGTACACATGATCGACAGAGAAAAACCCGAGTGTGCCACATTAATATGTTGAAGCGTTATGTTGTTCGTGATGAACAAATGGAGTTAAACAGCTCTACTGTTCCAGTTGCTTCTCTGTCTGTGGTACCTTCCTGTGGGGATGAAGACGGGTTAAATATACGGAGTATGCCAGTGTCTAATGTCAGATTGAATAATTCTGAAACTTTATCCGATCTTAATTCTCACTTATGTCATTTATCTGCGAATCAACGAGATGACATTGTGAGTTTGATCCAGTCTTTTTTAGGATTGTTTTCGGATGTGCCTACTCAGACAAATGTCATCCAGCATGATATTGATGTGAACGACCATCCACCCATTAAGCAACATGCATATCGAGTCAATCCAGTTAAACGAAAAATCATTGAGTCTGAAGTGAAATATCTACTGGAAAATGATTTTGCTGTCCCGAGCCGAAGTGCTTGGAGCTCGCCTTGTCTACTTGTTCCGAAACCTGATGGTACGCATCGGTTCTGTACGGATTACCGGAAGATAAATGCGGTCACAAAACCTGATTCATTTCCACTGCCGTTAATGGAAGATTGTGTGGATAACGTGGGATCGGCTCAGTTTGTTACAAAACTCGACCTTTTAAAGGGGTATTGGCAAGTCCCCTTAACTGAACGTGCAGCCGAAATATCTGCTTTTGTTACTCCAGACAATTTTCTGAATTATACTGTGATGGCTTTCGGGCTTCGGAACGCGCCGGCGACTTTCCAGCGCTTAATGAACACCATCCTTGCTGACGTTAAGAACTGCAAAGCCTATTTGGATGACATTGTCGTGTATTCGTCTAGCTGGAAAGAACATATGGATACCCTCTTTGCTGTTTTCACACGCTTGCTTAATGCTTCCCTTACGTTGAATTTGTCTAAGTGTGAATTTGCCAAGGCAACTGTTCTGTATTTGGGTAAGCGTGTTGGACAAGGACAAGTACGTCCTGCAGTCCAGAAAGTGCAGGCAATTATTGATGTTCCTGTGCCTCAAACCAAGCGTGATCTCCGCCGTTTTTTAGGAATGGCAGGTTATTATAGAGCATTTTGCCGAAATTTCTCTGATGTGGCCTTACCATTAACTAATCTGCTCCGTGCCTCGCAAAAATTCTTGTGGTCTAAAGAGTGTCAACATGCTTTTGAAGCTGTAAAGTGTCTGTTGTGTAGTGATCCAGTGTTATCTGCACCAGATTATTCACGTTCTTTTAAACTGGATGTTGATGCTAGTGCTACCGGAGCTGGAGCAGTCCTCTTGCAGGATGATATTCATGGAGTTGAGCATCCTGTTGCCTATTTCTCGAAAAAGTTTTTGCCATATCAGTTACACTAAAGTACTATTGAAAAAGAAGCACTTGCTTTATTACTGGCGTTACAACATTTCGAAGTGTACGTGGGATCGAGTCCTATTCCCGTGCTCGTTTTTACTGATCACAATCCACTCGTATTTTTGTCTCGAATGCGCAATGCAAATCAACGAATTATGCGCTGGTCCTTGATTATTCAAGATTTTAATCTTGAGATTCGCTATAAAAAGGGCAAGGACAATGTACTAGCAGATGCCTTATCTCGTTCTTTTGGTTTTGTTTAAAAAAAAAAAATTTGTGGGGAAAAAAAAATACTATGTAAGTCAATGGGGTCCATCAACTGTTTGGTTACCGACATTCTTCAAAATATCTTCTTTTGTGTTCAACAGAACAGAGAAACCCATACAGGTTTAGAACAACACGGGGTTGAGTAAGTGATGACACAATTTTCATTTTTGAGTGAACTATCCCTTTAAGGCTGTGGTAGATTGGCCAAGCCCAGATTCCCGTAAGGCCCTACAGAGGTTTCTGGGATTCGCAAATTTTTACCGGCGTTTCATTTGCAACTTCAGCCAACTAGTCGCGCCTCTGACCGTCTTGACCTCTCCCAGAACGACGTTCAGGTGGTCCGATACAGCTGAGGCTGTATTCGCCAAACTTACTCACGTCAGTTCGTGGTGGAGGTCGATGCGTCAGAGGTGGGGGTAGGTGCAGTTCTGTCTCAACGTTCTTCCTCAGACGACAAGATGCACCCCTGCGCGTTTCTGTGCCACCGTTTATTACCTGCTGAACGTAATTATGACATTTGTAACAGAGAATTGTTGGCAGTCAAGTTAGCGTTGGAAGAATGGCGTCATTGGTTAGAAGGGTCGGGGGTACCTTTTATCGTTTGGACTGATCATAAGAACCTGGAATATATCAGGTCTGCTAAGAGACTCAACTCCAGGCAGGCTCGGTGGGCACTTTTTTTCGGATGATTTGATTTTTCTCTCTCGTACCGCCCGGGTTCCAAAAACGTCAAACCCGTCGCTGTCTGCGATCTGCGGTCGGCTGTGCTACATTCTGAGTCAACCATTGTTCTAATAAAGAGCCTTTTACTTGCATTTGCTTCCGCCTTTACGTGAAAAATACAGCCCAAAAAAAACGTATCCTATTTGATTAATTCAAACAATGTGACTGATTATTAATGCTATTAAGATATTTTGGCACAATGTGACTGATTATTAATGCTATTAAGATATTTTGGCTTTCACTTGGGTATGTCAGTGTCAGTGGTTATTAAACTTTTGCCCCAAAGTTTCTAGCTAACATTAATGGCCCAAAGTTTGGATGGTCTCTTTGGCTACATTAACGTTCCGAAATGCCGTTGCGGCAGTTTAAGAATCACAGGCTAAGGTTAAGTTGTATGTGGTTAAACATTGAATCCTTTTTCAGTATGATGTGATAATATTTCCCCTTTTTACTGCAGTGTCAGATTTAGTGAGTGAGGAAGTGGTAGTGCAGGCGAGCTGCTACCGTTTTATGCGAAAGAATGAAGAGCCACATACACTTCAGGTTACATTGTCAGGAGTCCGAAATCATGCTCTAGTCCCTACTCAACAACATGTGTTACTGGCTTTCTGTAGTCTTTTGTTTATCAACAGGACATCATGTAAATTGTAGCCAAATCTTTCTGATCCCTGATGGATTTCATCAGATTTACAGTTTGGATCCAGACTGTGCTACAGTACCAAAATACCCAACACTTGTGATGTGTAGTGAATAGAGCATGGTTTCAGACCTACACAGTTTCAGGTGCATTTGTTCAGTATGTTTTTGTTTCTTCTGCTGTTGCATATGCTCTTTTTGTTGTTCCATATCTGCTGTTGCAGATGTACCTTTTTCGTAGTTCTACTGCTGTTGCCTTAATTTTGTTCAACCTTGTTTCACAATAATGTTCCTAGGTTAAAGTAAATGCTTCTTAGCCTAAACATCCAAATTTTCCCTCAAGTACATGTTCTCCATTTCTAGATTGTGCTGCATGCCGTTAAACCTGTGGAATTAAATGGATGCCCCTGCTTGTGTACTGCTGGAATGGCTTTATGCAACCATGTGGTAGCACTCCTGTTTCAAATGGCTCATTACAGCACCATGGAGCTGAAAACTGTGCCAACCCCACTGTCGTGCACCGGTGTGCTTCAATCATGGCACCGACCAAGGACACAGGTAAGCTTGTCTGATGCAAGTTGTGGGTTTAACCCTCTGGGGACCAAAAACGCGCCCGCGCGTTTTGCTCGTTTTTTTTTTTAGCAATGAAAAATAAACACAAAATGCTCTGTTAATTTTGATCTTTCATTTTCGTGTAATACATCAATCGATCCTGTTTAGTTTCTATTTTTTTTCTGTATACTCACAATACAAATAAAGTGTTTTGCTTTTTGACAAATAAAGAAAAACTAACATGATGCTATTTCTGCCTTCTCTCTGTCAGTAAACTCCCATTTGAAACGCGTTCGAAAATTATCTATAACTCCGCGAAAATTCAGTCAAACAGGCAAACAGACCCACGGGCATAAAGCTTGAGATCGCAGCTTTTAAATGAAGTAATTTATATAAAAAACAAATATTATCAGCTTCTGTAATCTGTATAAAAAGAGAGCGACTCCAGTCGAGCTCATTAGGAGCCATTCAAAAGTAATTTGACCACGCCCCGGAGAGCGCGTGCTATTCAAACGCAAATTCTGAGAACCATTTCAGTCTGTGAAACGCCCCCACATCAGCTGTAAACAAAGAGGCATAATATAGCCTACCTTATGGAGAAAATTTTCCGTGCTGATATGAGGAGCAGATCCCGCTGAGGAGTGAGGTAGGCTAAGTTATCCTTTCTCAAGTGTTAATGTGGAATAACGTTATGGAATAACGTTGTAGGCTTATGTAAACAAAAAGATGAATCGCGTTTCTATAATATGAATAGCGTTTCTGTGAGATGAATGAAGGGTACATATTTGTAAAGACTGTTTAGCCTAAATATGAATCGCGCGTCTGTGTGTGAAAGAATAAACTGCTTTTACAGTTACAGTTACTGCGTTACAGTCAGGCGAAGTATGAAAGACAACATTTTGTTGACTAGATTTGGGTACAGTTTTTACTGTAGAATATACTGTCACATCAAATAAGCTTTTCTGCTCATATATATAAAATACTATTTTGTCAAAAATAAAGTCATAGACTAAGATGTTCCAATGTTGGCTATATTCAAACTAATGAATACATATGATAAAATGTAGGCCTATAATCTTTTTTTTTTTTTTTTACAAAGAAAGAGTACTTTTTTTGCAGAAATATTGCTGAAATTGTAATTATTGTTGTAATTGTAACCTTTTTAATAAAATAGCAAAACATATTTACAAGATAGATGTAAGCAAAATCTTAAATGGTCAATATAAGTCTTCTTCTAAATATATAGGCTATTTTGTCCTTGCATTGTGGCTCAGTCAGTGTCACACCTGAATGAATGGCTAATTATGCAGAGTCATTATGCAGAGTGGGTGGGACTGGGTAATCTAAGGTGTAAACTACTCCTCCCCCTCGCATATTGGCTTTCCAAGCAAAACCTGTTTTACACCATTTAAATCAATGTATTTTTTTTTTTGTGAACGATAAAGCAAGACTATTTTCACATAATTTTGAAGCTAGAACTCCAAGAGAAAACATCCATTAGTCAAAAGTCTTGTGGGCACATATTTTGTATGAGTTTTGTGGTCTTATTTCAGCAACTTTCATTTTTATTTTTTTAAATAACCACGCATAAACATTATTCTCTTAAAAATACAAACATCTACATACATGTTGCTCGCATATTATGGTAGGCCTGTTTGTGCTATATAGAGTGAATTTACACCTTTGCCATTAACATGTTTATAAATAACTGAAAAAAGCACAAATGTCAGAGCATGTCAGAACATCTCAAGGGCCCCAAAAACAGCTTGGTCCCCAGAGGGTTAAAGTTTGTAAGTGCACACTGTTGGAATACTGATTCTGCACTACTGGTGTAGATGTTTCTGCACAGTGTATCCATTCCCCTCTACACCTCATCCATATGAATTGTTCACATGGTAATATAAGATTTGTGTATGGAAGTAAAATAATGACAAATGTTTTCTTTTTTTTTCTTTTTTTTTTTTTACAAATATAGCTATATATTGCATTTTTATAGCTGAAATTCAACACGGTTGTATATTTAAGCTGTGAATATTTCAATTCAAAACATTTCACACACGTTTTCATTAATAAAAATTAAATAATCCATATTCATCTTTCAGATTTCACTTCCAAAATATTAATTCTGTTTTAAAATACAACCTATAATATTCGACAGCCAATTTTCAGTCCATTTTATTTCGCTTTACAAAGGCATGATGCACAACTTTTAGATTTATGATGTGTCAAATCTGTCAAATCATGTGTAAATATTGCTATTTTTCAGTAGGCCTACCGCATGATCTCATATTTATTTTAATATCAACTAGGCCTATCTAAAAAGTGTGCATCATGCCTGACACCTACATGAACAATTTACAGTTGGTTTTATGACTAAGTCATTCTCTTCAAATGCTAGAAGTTAGAAATGTGTTGAATTTCAGCCCATAAAAATGCAAGCAGGGTTAATGAAATGTATATTTTTTCAAGTAGTGCAATTCAACAAGCTTTTTTGTTTCAAAAACATTTGTCATTATTTTACGTCCATATTTGTGTGGGTCCCTCAGATATAGCCATACATACTGTATACTCCATAATGATGTTTGCAATTCTAGTATTACACTCACACAACCCACACATCACATATGCGTATACATTTGTTTCCTTCTATTTTGCTGTGCAGCGGTTGCCTGCAGAGGATGTACACCTACAATATGACTTGTGTGCTGAATTGACCTGATACTCTCTCAAACTTGCAACTGCATTTAATTTATTTTTGTGTTGATCCAGGGGATTCGTCCGGAACCCACGGATGAACTCGTGGTACGAAAGCCAAAGGCGCCAGGATGCAGTAGTGCCAAATCTACTCTGTATCGAGCTTACGCTGGTATGTATTCATTTATTTACTTACATACTTACTATTTTTGAAATATACTAAGGACTTTATATCAGATTAGCTACACTGTCATTTGTAAATCATTTGCAGTTATTAACTGATGAATGGTTTCTGTTACTTGTGTTTTTAGGACCCCTTCCTTACCTGACGGTGTTTTCAGTTGAAGCCAAACTATGCAACCTTCAGCCACAACCTGGGATTTGCAAAATCTTATGCAGCCTTTCCGACCTGACTGTATTGGACTCTAAATTTGGACTAGTCCCTCGAGGTTCAGTTCTTTCTTATCAGTGCACACCAGTAATACCCCGAGAAATCATTAAGCATCCAGAAGCCCCTCATTCCCACAACTTCCATTAATTAGTGGCTACACATTAGAACGGCATCTACAGTTTGTCCCCAGTCGTCATCAGTTTTATCACATACAGAGTTTAGAACTAACCTGTGAATTGGCAAGTATCATTGAAGGGAATACAAGGGGGCAGTCGGAGAGTCCTTTGTGGAAGGAAGTCCGACAGCCCCGCCTAACTTCCAGTAGATTCGGTGAAGTTTGTAGCGTTAGAGGGGAGTCATCTAGTCAGGCTCTGGCAGAGAGGATCATGAAGGGGGTAAGGCAAACACCTGCCATGAAAAGGGGTGTTGACCTTGAGCCAGAAGTTTTACAACAGTACAGTGGCCTTTGCAATGTCAGTGTCGCTCCTTCTGGATTCGTTGTGAATCCTGATGCGCCTTGCCTCGGTGCTAGCCCTGATGCCAAAGTGTATGATCCCACTGCAAATCCCCCCTTTGGGTTAGCCAAAATGAAATGCCCAACTGTTAACAGTATAACAGAGGTTACGTATGTGACGTTTATTGGTGGTCAGGCCAAAAAAAAAACAAAAAAAAAAAAAAAAAAAATGTTTCTGGCAAGTGCAAGGACAGTTAGCCATAACTGGTTTAAAATGGTGTGATTTCATCACATCCACACCAAGTGACCTCACAGTGAAGCGAATTTGGCTCGACAAGGGTTGCTCCCACATCAGACAGCATCTGGTCAATGACAAAGCCTTTATCAGTCATGCACGCATATCCAGGCTCAAACAGGCTGAGGATCCCTGACTGCCGTGTAATTTCTCGGTCTGATATCGAACCTGTGAATAGCTTTGAGATAAAGGTGATAACACCACATGGAGCAATGCCAATTGGACATTTGAAAGTATTGGTGTTCTTGTAGGAAGAGAATGTTTCTGACTGGAGGGTAAGTGATGATGGTGCCTCACATCTGATGTCTGTGCAGTCCAGAATAACACGCACGTTCGGGCAGTACTGTTCAAACTTTGGTGGCATTGTTGCTTGCACCTGTTCCCTTGTCATCCAGATTGGTACCGACCCCAAAACAATGAATAGATAGTTGGCCCATGTAATTATTATTCTACTCACCGTAGTGAGACTGATGCCGAAGATGTCGGGAATCACCTTCTCCTTCATACCAACGGCAACTCGACAGCAGTAAAGAAACAATTCATCCACAAGTGCCAGCCTCCGGTTCTGGCTCGGTTTCTCCAATGCCATGACATCGCTTGTCCTCTGAGTTCTGCTCCAGTAGACTAGCCTGGATGCTGAGGGGGCAACCAATTCCCAAAATGACCAAAACACCTTCTCTGATTGAAAACGGGTGTAGAACCGGAATTCCTCATCAGTGGCACAGTATCTGTTGATGTTTAGTGTGCAGGACAGGTCCCTCAGTTGTCTTTCTAAACTCCTGACCTTAGCCTCCAGTTGCCTGATGGTTTCGGCAGCAGCATCGGCATCTAGTCCATCGGTTCCCAACAGGGGGGTCGCGGCCCACAAGGGGGCCTCAGCGAGCTCTGAGGGGGGTCGCGTCATATTTTGAAAAGTTTTGAGCAATTTGTATTAAATAAAAGTCCTTAACTTTTTTCTGTTCAAAATTTATATAATGAGCGAGTTCATCATGAATCCATTTTCCAAACCGTGTTTTTGTCTTATCCTGAATCTGTCATGACGCACTGGAAAAAGGAAGCAAATGCAGGCGATCTCAAGAATGTATGTTTATTAAACACTTAAACACAGAAGTTCAGACTCAGGCAGATGGTGAGGGTCAGACGGCTGAAGCAGGGTGGCGCAGGGACTAGATGGCCGCGATGAATCCGGCGGTGAAACGGCGTGAAGGTGAAGACAGGATCCAGACACGAAGAACACACAGCACAGGACTCCAGGAAGAAACCAACTCACGGGAAACAGGAAACACAGCACAAACATCGACCAACGATCTGACAATGAGAGAAGAATTCAGTGAGTCTTTAAAGGAACTGGAGATGAGTGGCAGCTGGCGCCGAGCTGATTACAGATGAGATGATTGACTGATAATTGATACGGTGACACCCACACACACACGCACATGGCACACAGACAACAATAACAAAAGCACGAGACAAGCAGGAAGCAGCGCACTCATGAACCGTGACAGTACCCCCCCTCCTAGGGACGCCTCCTGGCGTCCCCAGACTCCCTTACCTGTCGATGGAATTCATCAATAAGGGAGTGATCTAGTATGTCTCTCGCAGGAACCCAACTTCTTGCCTCCGGACCGTAACCTTCCCAGTCCACCAAATACTGGAATCCTCGTCCCCTCCGCCTGGTGTCCAGAATACGGTTAACCGAATACGTCGGTTCCCCATCTACAAGACGCGGCGGTGGGGGAACCGGTACAGGCGGGTTAATTGCTGATCGAAACACAGGCTTAATTTTGGAGACATGGAACACGGGGTGTATCCTCCTGTACGCTGGAGGAAGGTTGAGGCGGACTGCCACCGGACTAATAATCTTGGTGACAGTGAACGGGCCAATGAATTTGGGTGCTAACTTATTCGAGACGGAACGGAGAGGAATGTTCTTAGTAGAAAGCCACACTTTTTGACCGACGACGTAAACGGGAGGCTTAGACCGGTGGCGATCGGCGTTAGCCTTAGTGCGCGCCCCCACCTGGAGTAGAGTCTCACGGGCTCTAGTCCAGGTGCGGTGGCACCTCTGGACAAAAGCGTGTGCGGAGGGAACCGCGACTTTGGATTCCAGACTGGGAAAAACAGGTGGCTGGTATCCTACACTACCTTCAAACGGAGAAAGGCCCGTGGATGACACTGGTAACGTATTGTGGGCGTACTCCACCATAGACAGTTGTTGACACCAGGAAGTCGGATTCTTGGAAACCAAACACCGTAACATTCTCTCTAAATCCTGGTTGGCTCTCTCGGTCTGGCCATTGCTCTGAGGGTGAAACCCAGAGGACAGGCTAACAGTCGCGCCCAGTAATTTACAGAACTCTTGCCAGAATTTGGACACAAACTGGGGACCCCTGTCAGAGACCACGTCAATCGGAAGGCCATGTAAGCGAAAGACCTGGTCTATGACGGCAACCGCTGTCTCCTTGGCTGACGGCAATTTGGGCAAGGGAATGAAAT
>NC_138744.1:33222612-33282612 GCF_965113295.1 Leuciscus leuciscus | reverse complement strand
CATTAAAGGTATATATCAGTTCATGGATTACTTGGGGACTGAACACATGACCACTGCATTGTTAGCAAGATACAGGAGATTATGTATTGCAGATAAAAGTGTTTTAATTGATTTGTACTACATTCCATGTCTTCTGAAGCCATGTGATAACTTTGTGTGAGGAACAGAGTGAAAACTTAATGCTTCGTGAACGCAGTCACATCACATTGAGATATGGTCTTCATACAAAGCAATCGTTTGGCCTTGGAAGACTTGAAATATATGTAATTTTTTTTATAAATTATTGTGGCTGTACTTTTATCTGCCTGTTACATGCTTTATATATAAATGTAGATTTATAAATACTGACTTGGTTAGGTTCAAGGTTAGAAATAAACACTGAACCGTGTTGATTTAACAAATTGTAAAACAATGTGAAAGGGTCTGATCATCATGGGCCCCAAACCGACTGTACTGGTGGTATAGTTACGCGCTACAGTTTAGTATTTATTTAAAGGAGTGGCCATTTTTTAAACAATGCAAAAGTTCCATCACTAAAGTTACACTATGAACAAGTGGGATGTTTTTGTTCATGGCATTCACTTTCTCCTGAGCAAAAAACAACAGCTGGACTTTCCCAACCCTATCCATAACCCTTAACATTAAGCATCTAATGTCTGCAGAATAAATTGCATCATGGGCCATAAATAGTATCAATTCTTAAGTCTCCTCATTTTTAATTTAGTTTGTGTTGACACAGATTGCTATCTTCTATCGCTTGTCTACTATCACAGTTCAGAAATGGAATTTCTAACGCCATATATAGGTGATTCTCCAGGAGCTTATCTGTCATAGTGTGGAAATGCCTTATCTGTCATCAGCAGTGACTTTATTCATTTTTAACAGCTTTCACCCATGTTCAGATTTATAGCCGTTTTGTCCTTGCTCAAAGCCTTGCGCTTCAACCCTGGGCAAATAGAAGCAGCGATTGAATGGAAGCCTTTTTAATGTCTCTCTCCCAAGGCCCATCAGCGGTGCACGTAGGCCGGGTTTAATCTCGCTTCAGATTGAACTACATGCAGGGGCAGCTCTCAGAGTCATGATCGATACCTCCGCTTTGATTATTGCTTAACATTATATTGAACGGGTGGCAGAATGAATTCTCAGAACCTGTGTTAATTGCGTACTAAAGGTGCTGCACATTACAATCGCATGATGCTTATTTTTAGGACCATTAAGATTTTAAGGTATTATAAATGCTAATCATTATAAAAACACATTAAAGTTAGAACATTTGTGAACCCTTACGAATTATGCATATTTCTGAATACAATTTAAGCTTGATTCTCACCATGGAATAAAAGAATGATAAAGGTAATTGCGACTTTTTATCTCACAATTCTGCCCTTTTTTATTTGAATCGTGAGATATAAACTTGCAATTCTGATTAAATAATGTCACAATTTTGAGATATTAAGTCAGAATTGCGAGATATACAGTGACTTCGCAATTCTGCCGTTATTCTCGCAATTGTGAATTTATGTCCCACAATTTTGACTTTTTTCTCAGAATTGTGAGTTATAAAGTCAGAATTGCAAGATATAAGCTTTAAATTCTTGCAATTGCGAGTTTATATCTCGCAATTCTGACTTTTTCTCAGAATCGTGCAATTTAAATTTAAAAAGATGAAATAAGGTAAATTTGCTATTGTGAGTTTATATCCTGCAATTTACTTTTTTTTCTTCGTTATAAAGTCCGAATTCCAAATAAAAACGTTCAATTCTGAGAAAAAGTCAGCGCATAATTGTAACATTTTCTCGAGTTCATAACGCAATGTAAACTCGCAAATGTGAGGAAAAAGAGTCGGAAATGTGAAATTAAAGTGTAACAAAGGGGCAGAGGTGGAAAGAGTACTGAAAATTTGTACTCAAGTACAAGTACCGTTACATTGCTGAAATAATACTCAATTACAAGTAAAAGTACTGGTGTCAAAAAAGTAATTAAGTAAAAGTACAAATTACTCTTCTCAAAAACTACTCGGAGTACTAGTTACTAATTACTTTTTAGCTGGCGATAGTTAATGCATTACCAATAAAAATATACAACCAAATCATAGATTTATGTAGAAAATAGCTACTTTTAACACATTTTTACCTTATTGTCGAAGGACATTAATTAGTGGATACTGGAATTTCTAACTTCAATATGACACCTTGAAATATGTCAATATTCAGTAGGCCTAGCCTATAATTTTTAATACCATCGGGAAAACTACTACATACTAAATATTTTAATATCTACATTTTTGTCCATCCATTTTGTCAAGGCAATCATTATTTTCAAGCATTGAAAAGCACAACACTCATTGTAACAGTAATCTATTTGAATGGAAAAGTTTAATTCAAGTCTTCTGAAGAGACACGTCCACTTTATAAGGAGAGATTTTAATTCAGGCTTTTGTTTACATATTTAAACATTGATCAATAACCATTACAATAATCTAATATTTACTCACTCAGTGTATTTGTCTTTACAATAGGGTAACGTGAACTGTTGCAATAGCTCACACACAGCACGAGGAAGCTTGATTTCAATTCAAACTGAATTTAATTTGCAAAAAGACTAGATTTTTCATAACTTTTGACAGCGTTTAATTCAAGAGCATGGAGATATTGGAGCTGGACGTCATTTGAGTCTGCAGTGAGAACCACTTGGAGAGATTCGCGATTACACATGATATGACACACAGTCCGAGAGCGCACACTCAATATCCGAGTCCAGTTCATTCGTACGTAGCCTACATTTGAGAGCTCGCGTCAAGTTTTCTGCGATTACATGAATGTGCCCTCGCGTTATAATATTGTTCGTGACATTTGCCATTAAAATATGCCATAGAAACTTGCAGGTATTAATAAAATTATGCGTAATAGGCCTACCTGCAATCCCGCGCTGAGGGGAGGCGGGTGTGTCAAACTCGCTGTCGTTGAGATGAGAGAATGAGAACACGCAGCTGGTATCGTATTGGTGTATAGGCCAAAATGAGTATTGACAGATATTTCAGTATTGATATGTATCAAAATATAGATATTTTGACAGTACTACTATCAGGCGCGGAGTTTGCGGGGGGGGCAGGGGGAGCATTGCCCCCCCTGGTGAAACGGGTAATTGCATTAAAAAAAAAAAAAAAAAATTGCATTTAAAAAAAAAAAGAGATATTATAAATATTTTAAATAACACAAAACAACTAAATGGTGGTAGGTAATCTGATTTCATATAGGCCTACTGCTTTAGTAAAAAAATAAAATAAAAAAAATTCGGGGCTCTGGGTCATGTGACTTCACATCGAAAGCGACATTACGGCTCACCCCTATGCTCTCACCTGAGACCATTATCGACGCATATGCAGGACGCAAAAAACGAAAATTACTGTTGCACTAGTCTGGACAATGTCTAGGTCTGTAAGTTTTATTTCTCTGCCAAATAACTGCTTAAGCTGGAGAAACTCAACACACTGCTTTCAATATGCTGTTCAATATGTTTCAAAAGTGGAGAGTATTGTGTTCATTTTTCCCTCTCAAAATGTTTTAAATGTTTCATGAAGTACAACAAAATGCGAAATATAACTTGTTTTTTAATCACTCTCATTGCCACAATGTGTTTTGAAAAAAGGAAAGAAAAACCTTAAAAATCTTTTCGTTTTGGTTGAAGATAATATTTTAACAGTGCAAAAGTGGTCCACATTTCATTGATCCTAATTGTGTCCGAACGAAGATGCGATGCGAAGTCCAGTAGTGACGTTCTACCTGTTTACAAATATGATTGTATTGTTGGACTGTTTTTTCTTGGGTTAAAAATAAATGTGTTTATTTAGCATGTTTGTTTTGTCCATACAGTATGTGCGAGTTCCCCAATTGATAGGCCATGCAGGACCCTATGGAAGCTTGTTTCCGCCACAAAATAAAACATTTTAAAAGATAATTGCTACTTTTTATCTCAAAATTGCGACATCTCGCAATTCTGACTTTATTTCTCAGAGATATAAAGTCAGAATTGCGTGAAATAAAGTCGCAATTGCGTGTTATAAAGTCAGAATTCTGACTTTTTTTTCTCGCAATTGCGACTATCACGCAATTCTGACTTTATAACACGCAATTCTGACTTTATAACACGCAATTGCGACTTTATATCACGCAATTCTGACTTTATATCTCCCAATTGCGACTTTATAGGGGTCGGAATTATTATTATTTATTTATTATTCAGTGGCGGAAACAAGCTTCTATAGGTCCCAGCTGCTACAATGATCTTTTTTTTTTGTTTGGTTTTTTTTGCCCCCCCTGGCTCGAATGTCAAACTCCGCCTATGACTACTATGTAGTTTGTTGTTCCAAACTTTCAGTCCAGCCATTAATCACTCTGAGCTCCTCGCCTCCTTCATGATCAGCTCTTCAAAACCTGCTGCGACTGCGGCGGCTTTCATTCAGTCCAAATATCAGGGGTTTTATTGGTCCATTTACGATCGAATATTTTTATTGGCTACCGAAATGCCATTCAAAGATTTGAATATCAATTCAAATTGTACTCAGTAACGAAATGTGATTTTACAAGTAGCGAAGTAGATTACTTAGCTTAATATGTACTTGAGTACAAGTAAAATTACAGATTTAAAAATATACTCAAAAAAGAACAAGTACCCAAAAAAACGACTTAATTACAGTAACGTGAGTAGTTGTAATTCGTTACTTCCACCTCTGCAAAGGGGGAACTCAAAAACGAAGGAGAGCTGGATCCAAATGCAGCAAATTTTATTAACAGAATAAACAAAAACATAGAAAACGGAAGTCCACACAAGACAGGCCGGGATCATGATAAAAAGTCATAATTACTTTTTTTTATTACGTGGTGGAAACAAGCTTCCATACATTTTTTAATCTTTTTGCTTTTCAGTGACAGACCTACGTCTGTTCAGGGTAATTTTTTTTTGCTTTAATTAAGCAGGGTCTGCTAACCTCACAACAATACATCTGTCTCCATTTACATCTTTAAAATAACTAAGAATCCTTAAACAGAGAGCTGTTTTAACTGAACGCAACTTGGATTGGCATTTCTAATGAATAAATATGTAATTGACATTGTTTTGTCTCAAGATCGACACCAGTAATGTTTTTTTTTTTTTTTTTTTAAGGCATGTTTATAAAAGCTACTATATATATAAAAGTTTATAAAAGCTAATTAAAATAAGGCCTAAGCTCTGTCTGTGAAACCCGGGCCTAGAGTTGGACATAGTTTCTCCAACAAAGATATTTGAACTTAACTGAGCTGGAAAATGGCAGTAACTTTGCAATATCAATACTGTTATTGAACTGAATTGATAAAGACATTAACGTTTGTTACATTGCAAATGCTGTATATAGAATACAAAAATAAATAAATAATAAATAAGAATAAGACTGACATGATTTACAAAGTTTGAATGGAGTCTGTACAATAATCGATTTGAAATGTGAAAATGTTAAGGAATTTGAAAAGCATTGTCTTCCAGGCACTGGAATAAATATTTGAGATGAATAAATAGGCAGCATTCTTTCCTGTCCAGTGATATTTATTTTTCACTTAACACAGATGAACACTGATTAACAGAACACAGGTGGTGATGATGATGATGATGATGATGATGATTAACTAAACCCAGGTGATACAGATGAACTGATAATGATGATGACACGTGACATGAAGACAGGCAGACAAGTCCAATGAAAACAAACTAAACAGAACACAACTATGACACTCTCAACCAAATCCTCCTACCCTAACCCTATAGTAAGTAAATGTAGTTGCTTAATATTACTCAGTACTTAAATATATAATTACACTGTAAAATGACACCATAACATAAAGTGTAACCCAAAAATACTTAACATCTGTAACACTGTAGCTTTTGGAGAAGTATGAGTTCCCACACTGATTAACTGGCCAATTCTATGTTTGAGTTAAGAACATTCTGATTGCATCTGAAAATGGTTGGCTAACAATGCTTTTGGGAAAATGAATTATTATAAGAGCTAAGGAAATCAGAGGTTCAGCAAAGTAGAGTTAAATTGCTATGCTAAACAGTTAAACCTTGACCACTGGCAGGATAACAGACATTCAAAATAATGAATAAAGCAATGATACTCAATTTCAGGAAGAGTTGAGGACACAGCGCAGGAGTTCTAGTTTAGCTGCTGTTAGAATGAGGCTGGGAAAAATAAAAAGAATAAATAAATAAAAAAACAATGTAGGAAAAAAAGATTAATAGCCTGTCAGAGAAAGTGGAAGCTAATAACATGGATCACTGAAATCAAAAGCTACTGGTTTGTGTTTCAGAGCTGGATAAATATGTCTGAGGGAATGGTCCAGCCGTTTGGACAAATCCTTGGAAATGTTTATTATGAAGACTGGTGCCATGAGGATTTCAACAAACAAACTGGGAAAATGCTCAGTGATCGATCATATAGGGCACCATGTTTGTGGCAAAGAAGTGAAAGCAAGTCAAACCAAAATATTAAAATATTGCCTTCAACAACTCAATACTGGGGAGTAATATTGCTCTATGCTGCAGCTGAACATATTGTACAATTAGTTCTGGACTTTCTTCATTACTAAAACAACACTGATTATTATTCTTAGTTAATGATGCATTTAATCTGTTTGTCAGAAAATTACTGCTAAAGACCACTGTCTCTAAAAATCATTACATTACCGCCAAATTATACAATCATCTACAAAATATGTATTATTAGACACAACACAACTGGGAATAAAGGATATTAAGACAGTAGTGACAGTCGGGATGAAGCTCAGGTGGAGTCTGAGCATTAAAAAATAAAAAAATAAAAATAAAAACACTACTCTTTTTGTATCATTACCTCGACTCCTGCTTCCTGCTATTCCACAGCTTCCTCTGTCAATTTCTCAGGCTGAAAGAAATAGAGTTTTGGGTTACAGACATAATACAGTTTGTTAACTATTAGAGAAAACTTTTAGATAGCACTCAAATGGATGTGTTTTGATGGGATCTGGTAAAGAGATTGAATCTCCTTGCCAGGAACATTGAATCCAATCTAATAACCATGTTTTTAAAGAGCTTTGAATTTTGTTATGTCTAAACTGTACAACTAAATGGCTAAATTACATGTATTATTGTGGCATATTTGAAAGGCTTGTTAGGTGCCTTCCCTCCCAAATTCATTTCCAGGGACTGACGGTAGAAAGTTCAAGAAAGAATGGTATGGGATTTATGAATATACTAGTCCCACCGTTGATCAGGCTTTTTGTTTCATGTGTCGTGCATATGGTGGTAACGAGTCTAAGACGGACACATTTCAAGTGACTGGATTTGCCAACTGGAATGAAAAATTCAATGAACATCAGAAAAGCACATTTCTGCTGGGTTAAAAATTAAAAGTCATCAACTAACTCTCAAAACGGGAAGTATAGCCACGTAAATCAGCAGTGAACATGCAGGAGAGTGGATGAGAACAGAGCATGTCTTAAAAATATATGCAAGACTTTGCTCTCCTGTTGTCGCTCTGGTATTGCTTTTTATGGTCTCGATGAAACGGATGAAATTTCTTACAGATTTAAGGGCCACTTATAACCAACTAATAAACCGACTTTTCAAAAATAGAGGGAGATCATTTAATTATGTTCATAGCAAGGACCAGAATGAGTTGATCAATATAATGGCCAGTCAGGTTAAAAGTGGCATCACACAATGAGTGAAGTCAGAGGCCAGAATTTTTGCCCTTTTTGTGGATGAAACGCAATACATAAGTAGGCATGAGCAAGTTGCAGTGGTTTTAAGATCTGTCGACAGAGCCCTCGATGTCAATGAATTATTCATCTGATTTTATCGGACTGACTGAACAGATGGTGAATCTTTGGCCCTTCTTTTAAAGAATGTACTAAGAAGCTTTAAGCTTGATATCTGCAACTTGAGAGCGCAATGTTACGATAGTGCGGCGAGTATGTGAAGAACCTACCGGGGTGTTGCTACATGCATTTTAAGCAAAACTAAATGCTGTTTTTGAGTCTTTGCAAGAATGGAGTAGTTACTTAAATCTCTAAGCAACACAAGATGGAGCTGCCGCACAGAGGCTCTTAAGGCCATACTTGGAAACTTTGAGAAATTTCTTTGAAATTTCTAAAAAAACTATGTGCGAGTTGGGGGACAGGCAAGTAGTCTGCCAACATCAGTGACTGATTTTCACTTTTTGTTCCCTTGCATTTTGATGTGACAAGTTCTCATGCAGTGCAATGTACTGTCCAAAGCGCTACAGACATCCACTTCACATTATGCCAGTGTAAAAAGCCTAGCATCTTCCACAATCTCTGCATTGGAAATTCACAGTCGATTTGTGCGATAAGAACAACTACCGCGGCCGCAATGTTGATGATGGAGAACAACCTAAGCAACAGTGCCTGGACAGAATTCAGCCTCAGCTCAGGACTATTACAAGGAATTGCATTTCGGCGTACTGAACAACGCTATTAACGAGATCCGTGAGTGATTTCAGGAAAATGACATTAACACTTTGATTGCACTATGGAGTTTCAGAAGGTCAATGCTATGCCAAGTGGAGAAGTGAGTTGTCTCAATGTTCAGAGTGTCAAAGTTAGTCCACAGTCTAGTAAACGTTGGCAACCTCTTGATTGTTTTTAACAACATGGATCATGTGAAATACATTTTTCTTGCTTGCGCCGACTGAAAACATACATGAGAAACACCATGAGACAGGAGAGACTCTCGGACACTGCAGTACTGAACACTGAACGGGCCATCCATGTGGATTTGGCAGTTAATTGCTTTGATGCTGTGCCTGGTGGACGTTTATCCCTTCCCTAAGGTATGCCGTTGTTTTGATACATAAACTCGTTTGCTCAAAATGTATGCAAATACTTTGCAGATGCAGGTCAAAAAAGACTTGTGATTTTTTTCTCTTGATGTCGGCCATGATGAACACTTAGACAAAACAGAACCTATCAGTGACATAGCTCCCCCTGCTGGAAGCGCCGACATTGCGCCAAAAATAAGTCCAACCGGGGAAGGAAGGCCTGCGTCCTGGAGCCAGGAGCCAGGAGCCATGAGCCAGGGAGGAGAGGGCTCATGTCTGAGTTCTGGGGCTGGAGAGGGCCCATGGGCTGAAGCCGACACTGGACTGTGCTCAGGGGCTGGAGTCAACGTGTATCTGGCCCGGACACACATAGTAGCCACAATATATGTGACCGGTGCTGGCAGAAAATGAGTTGGAATGCGCAAGGGAATCAAAAAATTTGCTCATTAAGCCTTCATCTAGCAATCACAATGCTCCAAATAGCAATTTAACATATAAAAGTATCTTTGTTTGTACATTTTCTGAGAGGAGTACATTTCCTTTGTACATGAAAAATGCTGTTTTTCTCTGCTTGATTCTCAACGATTGGCGCTTCACCTCAGCACAAGATTGGTATCATTTTAAAGCGCATCATTCCAACTTTGTGAATATTCATAGCAAATTCTCAATGATATGAGTCTGAACCAATGAAATGTACATTTTCAAACTCAAACTGATGTAAAAAAATTAACGATCTTACTCGCGCTGACTGACACATCTGAAGCATGCGCACGAAGGTGCCTCAGACAGCGAGTGATCCTGATATACATATGAACACAGAGTTACAGCATTTCAAAATATCTGTCTTGGCGAGTATTCACGCAAACATTATCTGTTATGTCATAAGTGAATGTTTGGTAACTGTTAGGGGAAAACATCTGATGAGTAACATTATATTAGATTTGTACGGTACAGTAGGTCTTAATATGCTGTCTGTTTCATTCATGTTAATCAAACAGTTGTGGTTATCATTGAAAAAAAAAGAAAGTTGAAAATATATTTTGCCTATTGATATTTGGTTTTGACTTGGTGTGTGCCAAATTTGTTGTTACTACCAGGGATTTTAAGGTACGGTTGCTAGGTGATTTTGTTTTGTAACCGTCAGGAAGCTTTAACTTGATTTTTCTCAAAATTTTCTTTTTCTGTCTTCAAACAGGTGTAGTTCATTATTTGTTTCTCTTTTACCAACTAATCATACATCATTTTGAATTTTTTTAAAAGAGCTTGTGAAAATAACTTGCTCATTGCAACTCATTTTGCCACCATGGGTCACATAATAGTGAAAGATCCACATCTATGAGCTCGCTAGAGCCGACAGGAAGGGTAGGCTCTGAAACAGCTTCCTCTGGAGCAGGCTCTGAAACTGCTTGGAATTTCCATCACTGGAACAGACTCTGGAATTCACTCACTGGAACAGACTCTGGAATTTCACTCAGTGGAACAGACTCTGGAATTTCACTCAGTGGAACAGACTCTGGAATTTCACTCACTGGATCAGACTCTTGGATTTCACTCACTGGATCGGACTCTGCCCTCCTTGAACTGCCACCTTATCGCGGTGGAGGGGTTTGAGTACCCGAACGACCCTAGGAGCTATGTTGTCTGGGGCTATATGCCCCTGGTAGGGTCTCCCAAGGCAAACAGGTCCTAGGTGACGGGTCAGACTAAGAGCGGTTCAAAAACCCTTATGATGCCTACAAATTCGAGGACCGTGACGTCGCCCGGCATGGCGCAGCCGGGGCCTCACCCTGGAGCCAGGCCCGGGGTTGGGGCTCGTATGCGAGCGCCTGGTGGTCGGGCCTCTCCCCATGGGGTCCGGCCGGGCTCAGCCCGAAGGAGCGACGTGGGGCCACCCTCCCGTGGACCCACCACCTGCAGGAGGGACCGTAGGGGACCGGTGCAAAGTGGATCGGGCGGCAGTCGAAGGCGGGGGCCTAGACAACCCGATCCCTGGACGCGGAATCTAGCTCTAGGGACATGGAACGTCACCTCTCTGGCGGGGAAGGAGCCTGAGATTGTGCGTGAGGTTCAGAGATTCCGACTAGAGATAGTTGGAATCACCTCTACGCACGGCTTGGGCTCTGGAACCACACTCCTCGAGAGAGGATGGACTCTTCACCACTCTGGAGTTGCCCATGGTGAGAGGCGGCGGGCTGGTGTGGGTTTGCTTATAGCCCCCCAGCTCAGCCGCCATGTGTTGGAGTTCACCCCGGTGAATGAGAGGGTCGCTTCCCTGCGCCTTCGGGTCGGGGATAGGTCTCTCACTGTCGTTTGTGCCTACGGGCCAAACGGCAGTGCAGAGTACCCGACCTTCTTGGAGTCTCTGGGAGGGGTGCTCCGACTGGGGACTCCGTCGTTCTACTGGGGGACTTCAACGCCCACGTGGGCAGCGACAGTGACACCTGGAGGGGCGTGATTGGGAGGAACGGCCCCCCTGATCTGAACCCGAGTGGTGTTCTGTTATTGGACTTCTGTGCTAGTTACAGCTTGTCCATAACAAACACCATGTTCAAGCATAAGGGTGTCCATCAGTGCACATGGCACCAGGACACCCTAGGCCGGAGGTCGATGATCGACTTTGTGGTTGTTTCATCTGACCTCCGGCCGTATGTCTTGGACACTCGGGTGAAGAGAGGGGCGGAGCTGTCAACTGATCACCACCTGGTGGTGAGTTGGATCCGATGGCGGGGGAGGAAGCTGGACAGACTCGGCAGACCCAAACGTACTGTGAGGGTCTGTTGGGAACGTTTGGCCGAATCCCCTGTCAGAGAGATCTTCAACTCCCACCTCCGACAGAGCTTCGACCAGATCCCGAGGGAGTCTGGAGACATTGAGTCCGAGTGGACCATGTTCTCCACCTCCATTGTCAACGCGGCCACTCGGAGCTGTGGCCGTAAGGTCTCCGGTGCCTGTCGAGGCGGCAATCCCCGAACCCGGTGGTGGACACCGGAAGTAAGGGATGCCGTCAAGCTGAAGAAGGAGTCCTATCAGGCCTGGCTGGCTTGTGGGACTCCTGAGGCAGCTGACGGGTACCGACGGGCCAAGCGGACTGCAGCCCGGGTGGTTGGGGAGGCAAAAACTCGGGCCTGGGAGGAGTTTGGTGAGGCCATGGAGAAGGACTATCGGTCGGCCTCGAAGAGATTCTGGCAAACCGTCCGGCGCCTCAGGAGGGGGAAGCAGTGCCCTACCAACGCTGTTTACAGTGGAGGTGGGCAGCTGTTGACCTCGACTGGGGATATCACCGGACGGTGGAAGGAATACTTCGAGGATCTCCTCAATCCCGCCGTAACGTCTTCTATTGAGGAAGCAGAGGCTTAGGGCTCGGAGGCGGACTCGTCCATCACCCAAGCTGAAGTCACCGAGGTAGTCAAGAAACTCCTCGGTGGCAAGGCACCGGGGGTGGATGAGATCCGGCCTGAGTACCTCAAGTCTCTGGATGTTGTGGGGCTGTCTTGGCTGACACGCCTCTGCAGCATCGCGTCGTGGTCGGGGACAGTACCTTTGGACTGGCAGACCGGGGTGGTGGTCCCTCTTTTTAAGAAGGGGGACCGGAGGGTGTGCTCCAACTATAGGGGGATCACACTTCTCAGCCTCCCCGGGAAAGTCTATTCCAGGGTACTGGAGAGGAGAATCCGGCCGATAGTAGAACCTCGGATTCAGGAGGAACAGTGTGGTTTCCGTCCCGGTCGTGGAACACTGGACCAGCTCTATACCCTCTACAGGGTGCTGGAGGGTTCATGGGAGTTTGCCCAACCAATCCACATGTGCTTTGTGGATTTGGAGAAGGCATTCGACTGTGTCCCTCGCGGCATCTTGTGGAGGGTGCTCTGGGAGTATGGGGTTTGGGGCCCTTTGCTAAGGGCTACCCGGTCCCTGTACGACTGGAGCAGGAGCTTGGTTCGCATTGCCGGCAGTAAGTCAGACTTGTTCCCGGTGCATGTTGGACTCCGGCAGGGCTGCCCTTTGTCGCCGGTTCTGTTCATAACTTTTATTTTATTTACCGGTCAATCTACGTCCCTACTCTCACCTATGGTCATGAGCTGTGGGTCATGACCGAAAGGACAAGATCCCGGATACAGGCGGCCGAAATGAGCTTTCTCCGCAGGGTGGCTGGGCGATCCCTTAGAGATAGGGTGAGAAGCTCAGTCACTCGGGAGGAGCTCAGAGTAGAGCCGCTGCTCCTCCACATCGAGAGGGGCCTGCTGAGGTGGCTCGGGCATCTTTTCCGGATGCCTCCTGGACGCCTTCCCGGGAAGGTGTTCCGGGCATGTCCTACCGGGAGGAGACCCCGGGGAAGACCTAGGACATGCTGGAGGGACTATGTCTCCCGGCTGGCCTGGGAACGCCTCGGGGTCCCCCCGGAAGAGCTGGAGGAAGTGTCTAGGGAGAGGGAAGTCTGGGCATCCCTGCTTAGACTGCTGCCCCCGCGACCCGGCCCCGGATAAGCGGAAGAAGATGGATGGATGGATGGATGGATGGATGGATGGATGGATGGATCGGACTCTGTAATTTTACTAACTGGAACAGACTCAGGAATTTCTCTCACTTGGCTGGTGGATTGCTCACTGTCTTTCTCCTCGCTCTCCATGATGGTAAAGGGGGATCCATTATGGACAAGCACCCATTCCACAAAATCCTGGAAGCTCCCCCAAGTCCCCGGAAATATACCCAAGGCCCATCTCTGGTCAGGTGTGCTCTTGTCTCTGTGTTGAGACCTGCCCGGAAAAATACACAGAGGCTGGTGTCATCATAATGGGTGAAAGGGACCAGCATTTTAAGTTTACACACAACTCAGGAAAAATAAACATTAACAGAACAGCAAAATCTAACACGATGATAACAGACAACTGAACAGGACCAAACACAGGGCTTAAAGACACTGAGCACATGCACATCACGTGTGCAGTCTATAGTGTTTCATTGCCATCTACTGGCCTGGCAGCAGAATACAGTGTTTTTAGTCGTTTTCACAGATCCGTGTGAATGGGGATCCTTTTGACAATGGTGTCGTCTGTACGCGGAAAACTCAAAGGAAAAACTTCTCCGTTTTAAGCATATCGTTGTCATGTAAACATACCCTAAAACAGGCAAACAGAAGCTGAATGCAGAATGAAAACTAAGGGGCTTATATTTGAGGTTTAAATTTACGCTAATTCGGGTTGTTTCGAACCCCTGCAGACAGTCGGTCAGAACTGTGTAATGACATCAAAGTAATTGAATTCACTCTGCAAACTCCAAATCTCTTTGAAAGAGTTTACTGATTCAAATGTAACAGGTGTGGTTTTTTCATTCACGCACACTATATTACATCAGTAATATTCAGATGCTGCCAACAACGTGCGGTAAAGTGGAGTCATCTCGTAACAGCTCGCGTTCATTACATCTGCTCGGTACACCTGCTTTCCCTTCTGGGACATAATCGGTGATGACGTGATCAGCAATGACGTTGAAGGTAGCGATTGGTCAAGTAACAGGAGCCTTTTGAACAGCCGCCCCCGAATTCAATCTTTGAATTCGCACATCTTACAAAAGGGTTTACCCTATAGTAGGTTACTCCTAATCAATTAGGGCTGGAAGTTTGATCAGACGAGATACCGGTCGAGTGTACAGTTTTTCCTTAACCTCTACTGTGGCTGACCTCACCCTGGAATCTACTCCTGGAAACACTTCTGTAATTTTTCCCACTGGCCACAACGCCCGAGGCAGTTGAGAGTCAACAATCATCACCACTTCGTCTACTTGCAGATTCTCTTTATCTGACCTCCATTTCTGACGAGCTTGAAGACTAGGCAAATAATATTTGATGAAATGTCTCCAAAAATGATCAGCCAGCAGTTGGCTGTGTCGCCAACGGTGATGGCTCAGCACATCAGACTCCTGATAAACCACCTGTGGCAAAGAGGCATCTCTGCGTCCGATGAGAAAACAGTTGGGAGTTATCGGGTCGATATCAGATGTATCTGAGGAGGTGTAGCCAAGAGGTTTTGAATTCAAGATCCCTTCAATTTCAGAAAAGACTGTTCTCAAGACCTCTTCTGTCACAGTGTGTGCCCCTATAGTAACTCGGAGAGCTGTTTTAATTGAACGGATCTCCCTCTCCCAACATCCACCAAAGTGAGGTGCTCCTGGTGGATTGAACACAAATTTGATTTGTTGGGCAGCCAGGTGACATTGAAGCTCACTGTGCAAGGCAGCAAAGGATTCTTTCAGCTCTCGTTCTCCGCCCTTGAAGTTAGTGCCCTGGTCACTTAACAATTCATATGGTTTTCCACGTCGTGAGATGAATCTTCTCAAGGCCATCAGGAATGAGTCTGAATCTATACTGGCTGGGCGATCTATGTACACTGCCCTGGTTGTCAGGCACTTGAATAATATGCCACATCTCTTCTCATTTCTACGTCCAATCTTGATTGTGTAGGGACCAAAGCAGTCCATGCCTGTTGAGAAGAAGGCAGGTTTAAAGAGCTGTTGTCGTGCAAGTGGCAAGTCAGCCATACGGGGAACTTCTGGTTGTCCCTTCCATCTTCGACACTCTAAGCAGTGTCGTTGGTGGCGCTGAACTGCTTCACGTCCTCGCAATACCCAGTAGGTCCTCCTTATCTCTGCGAACACTCGTTCTGGCCCAGGGTGGAGCAGCTTTTGATCAAAATCTTTGATAATGAGTCTGGTTACAGGATGTTGAGGGGCAAGAACGATAGGATGAATTAAATCCAGCGACGTCTCACTGCGACGTCTCAGGCGCCCGCCCACACGAATGAGTCCAGTGGTAGGATCGAACTCAGGAGAAAGAGAAGCAAGCCTACTTGTACCTGATACCGGTTTCCCTGACTTCAATTGGGCCATTTCAGCCGCGAAAGAGTCTGTCTGAGTTTGACGAAGCACTGATAGCTCTCCCTCTCTCCGTGTGTCAGCGCATGAGAAGTTTGCCGCCCCGTGAAGCTGCTGACTACATGCCTCAAGGAACTCAGTTAGCATGTCATATTCCTGTGGATTCGGCATGGGTATCACTGTAGTTGATCCACAGAAAGCAGACTGCCTTAGCTCGTTACTTTGCTCATCAGTTGGCCAGGAGGGTTGCTTAGGCCAATTTGCTAATGGCAGTTTAACCCTCTGGGGACCAAAAACGCGCCCGCGCGTTTTGCTCGTTTTTTTTTTTAGCAATGAAAAATAAACACAAAATGCTCTGTTAATTTTGATCTTTCATTTTCGTGTAATACATCAATCGATCCTGTTCAGTTTCTATTTTTTTTCTGTATACTCACAATACAAATAAATTGTTTTGCTTTTTGACAAATAAAGAAAAACTAACATGATGCTATTTCTGCCTTCTCTCTGTCAGTAAACTCCCATTTGAAACGCGTTCGAAAATTATCTATAACTCCGCGAAAATTCAGTCAAACAGGCAAACAGACCCACGGGCATAAAGCTTGAGATCGCAGCTTTTAAATGAAGTAATTTATATAAAAAACAAATATTATCAGCTTCTGTAATCTGTATAAAAAGAGAGCGACTCCAGTCGAGCTCATTAGGAGCCATTCAAAAGTAATGTGACCACGCCCCGGAGAGCGCGTGCTATTCAAACGCAAATTCTGAGAACCATTTCAGTCTGTGAAACGCCCCCACATCAGCTGTAAACAAAGAGGCATAATATAGCCTACCTTATGGAGAAAATTTTCCGTGCTGATATGAGGAGCAGATCCCGCTGAGGAGTGAGGTAGGCTAAGTTATCCTTTCTCAAGTGTTAATGTGGAATAACGTTATGGAATAACGTTGTAGGCTTATGTAAACAAAAAGATGAATCGCGTTTCTATAATATGAATCGCGCGTCTATTTGTAAAGAGTGTTTAGCCTAAATATGAATCGCGCGTCTGTGTGTGAAAGAATAAACTGCTTTTACAGTTACAGTTACTGCGTTACAGTCAGGCGAAGTATGAAAGACAACATTTTGTTGACTAGATTTGGGTACAGTTTTTACTGTAGAATATACTGTCACATCAAATAAGCTTTTCTGAATATAAAATACTATTTTGTCAAAAATAAAGTCATAGACTAAGATGTTCCAATGTTGGCTATATTCAAACTAATGAATACATATGATAAAATGTAGGCCTATAATCTTTTTTTTTTTTTTTTTACAAAGAAAGAGTACTTTTTTGCAGAAATATTGCTGAAATTGTAATTATTGTTGTAATTGTAACCTTTTTAATAAAATAGCAAAACATATTTACAAGATAGATGTAAGCAAAATCTTAAATGGTCAATATAAGTCTTCTTCAAAATATATATTTTGTCTTTGCATTGTGGCTCAGTCAGTGTCACACCTGAATGAATGGCTAATTATGCAGAGTCATTATGCAGAGTGGGTGGGACTAAGGTGTAAACTACTCCTCCCCCTCGCATATTGGCTTTCCAAGCAAAACCTGTTTTACACCATTTAAATCAATGTATTTTTTTTTGTGAACGATAAAGCAAGACTATTTTCACATAATTTTGAAGCTAGAACTGAAAGGGACAACATCCATTAGTCAAAAGTCTTGTGGGCACATATTTTGTATGAGTTTTGTGGTCTTATTTCAGCAACTTTCATTTTTATTTTTTTAAATAACCACGCATAAACATTATTCTCTTAAAAATACAAACATCTACATACATGTTGCTCGCATATTATGGTAGGCCTGTTTGTGCTATATAGAGTGAATTTACACCTTTGCCATTAACATGTTTATAAATAACTGAAAAAAGCACAAATGTCAGAGCATGTCAGAACATCTCAAGGGCCCCAAAAACAGCTTGGTCCCCAGAGGGTTAAGAAAGGAAGGCCCTTGATTCCACTGGCTTCCTTCCACAAGGTGACAGAGGTGTTTGCCTCGTGTTATTTCGTCCGCAGGATTGTCTTCTGATCGTATGTACTGCCATGTTGCAGCTGCTGTGAGTTCTTGTATTTCCGCCACCCTTGTCCCCACAAACACTTTGTAACGGCAAGAACTCGACAACAGCCAGGTAAGCACAGTCATGGAATCTGACCACAGTGTTAGGGAACATACGGGGATAGTGAGTTCAGTGACAAGGACCTTGGAGAGTTGGGCACCACTGAGGGTTGCACATAACTCTAGGCGTGGGATGGACTGCTGCTTTCAGGGTGCAGCACGTGACCTAGCTGCTACGAATGCAATTTCAACTTGGCCTTCTTGATTCTCTGTACGCAAATAGGCTACAGCCCCATAAGCCTTCTCCGATGCATCACAGAACACGTGTATGTCACGCCTGCTAGAAGGGAGGTCCATTTTCGAGCTAGAATAGCACCTCGGCAGCGAAATCTTCTCCAGATCACTCAACTCTTCCTCCCACAATCTCCATAACCTGAGCAGATCCTCTGGCAGCTGCGGGTCGTCCCAGTCACGCTTTTTATCCCATAAGCGTTGCACCAGTATTTTTGCTCTGGTGGTATATGGGATAATGTTTCCAAGAGGATCATATTGGCTAGCTAAAACACGATAGATGCTACGCATAGTTACTTTAGAGCAGTTCACAATCCGATGTTTATAGTGCAAGGTGTCAGACTGACACTGCCAATGGAGGCCAAGTGTGGATTCAGGGGTAACTTGCTGACCTTGACTAAGCCAGAGCTCACAGCTGTTAGATCTTAATTCAGGTGGCAGGTGAGCGATCACAGATGGGCAATTGCTGGCCCACTGCCGCAATTTGAAGCCTCCATCAGCTAGGAGGGAACAGAGCTGATCGACAAGATCTTTGGCGGCATCCTTGATGGTGAGACTGTACAGGCAATTGTCAACATAAAATGACTTCTCAATAACCTCCCTCACTTGGTCACCTGGTTGACTGTGGTCTAGCACGTGTTTCTGCAGGGCGAACGTGGCACAACAGGGGCTGCATGTTGTGCCGAAAGGAAGCACCTGCCACTGGTACACATCTGGTGCTTTCTCTAACAAAATGTCTCTCCACAGACACCGAAGTAATGATTTGTCTTCAGGGAGCAGCCTCACCTGATGAAACATCCCTTGGATGTCGCTACTTATAGCTGTGGAGCGTTCCCTGAAGCGAAGTAACACGGCTAACAGTGTAGGACTCAAAGTGGGACCTGGAAGGAGCAGCTCGTTCAAATTTTGACCCTGGTACTGAAATGAGCAGTTGTAAACGACACGGTTCTTGTCGTTATGCTGGACCATGTGGTGGGGAATGTACCAGGATTCTTGTGTGCCATCTACTTCACATGGTTGCAGTTTCTCTACATAGCCAGCATTCTTGAGCCTTTCAGCCTCGGTTTTGTAAGCCTGGGCTTGTTCAGGGTACTTTATTAGCTTCCGCTCAATGTTTCTTAACTGCGGCAGTACGGCTTCTTTGGGCATGTGCAAAGTGGGCATGTTTTGTACTCTAAGGAGTGGCGTAGCATACCGCATGACCTCATCCACGTTAACTCTCACTGTTCTCTCTTGTAAGAGTTTGATAGCATCCTGATCAAGCTTTGAACGCGTCACTACTTTCTCACTCTGATAAGGGATTACATCCATCTGCCATAGCTTTTCTACTTGAGAAAACAGCTCGGAATTGGGTGAGATAGCAGTAAAGAGGCACTGATAAGAGTTGAGCCCGCGTTTAACCTCGTGTGTAGGACCTTGAAGTGTCCAGCCTAACTGAGTTTTAACGGCAGCAGGTCCACCTGGTGGGCCTAGTAGGACAGGCTCAATGAGGGTGACTAGATGAGGGCAGTCTGAGCCAATCAACAGTACAGGCTGTACTCTGTCGAGTTGCTGCAGCGGCAATCTAGCTAAATGTCGGTACCTCTTTTGAAGAGATGCAACAGGGTAAGTTTGCTCAGCGAGACCAAGTCTTTCGGCAGTAAAGGCACCTTGAATAGGGAACTTCTTGTGTCGATTAGTGACTGGAGACACAGTGAATGAGACTGCCGCCCCATGAAGAACCTGTTGGTCTTGCCTCACTGTTCGTAGTATGAGGTCCTCAGGCTGTCCTTTAAGATCTAACTGCTGTGCTGCTGTGTGGAGCAATATGGTCCTCTCAGACCCGTCGTCTAACACAGCATATGCCTCAATTGATTTGTCACCATTGGTGATAACAACTTTGCTCACCTTGAGGAGAACCTTGCGGCTGTAGATCGGGCGATCTACATACAGAATGTTGTTGGTGGTGTTAACCAAGCAGGAGCTTTCTTTTGTGTCTTTCTCCGTTGTACCCTCCACAGACCATTCATTCACATCATGCAGTATGAATAGATGCTTCCTGTTGCATGTCTTACAGGGGGTTTTCAGGTTGCATTTAGAGGCATGATGACTTCGTCCGCAGCACCAGCACCGATTATTCTTACGAATCCAGCTTTCCTTTTGTTCCTTGGATAGCTCTTTGAAATTGGCACATCCATTCAGAAAGTGATTGACACTGTCACAGTAGGGGCAGTATGCTTGTGGTCTTCCTTTAAATCTGGCAAATTTAGATGTTCCCTCTGGGGCAGGTGCCCGAGTTTCACTCCTACTCATAGGTTTCTCTGTGCCCAGCAGTATGGAGGTTGGTTTCCTAGTGGATCTTGGGTCATGGCGGCCTTCTCTTTTCTTGCTGCTGAATTCTGGTGGGGGACTTGTCATCCTGGAGCCCTCATCTTGTACTTGGAGTTCATACTCCAACCAGTTAGAGAAGTCAATGAGAGTAGGTATGGTTACTTGTAATGGGTGTATGTATCTCTTGAAGCTTGTCCTCAGCTCATGAGGAAGTTTACATTGAAGTCTTGACACATGCGACCCACAGTCTAATTCAACAGTTCCCTCAGACCCTAGTTGTTCTAACATGCTTACCAGTGAACGCACACGGAGTGCAAACAACTTAAAAGCCTTTACGTCACCAGTTCTGATGTTTGGGCCGTCCATGACTTGAGCGATGTTCTGTAGAACTAGCTTGTGCGGCTGTCCATACATCTTGATAAGGGCTTGCAAAGTATCTGTATTTGGCTGTGATGAGTTGCCATAAGAATCCGCTACTAACAGCGCTTCCTCTAACTGCAAATGATCTGTGAGGATCTGATATTTGAACCGTTCAGTGGCGTCAGCAGGGAGGAGGTTCTCTAATGCCATGCGCAGCCTTGAAAACTCTCTAGGATCCGATGTTGTCAATGTGGGTATAGAAGGCTTGGGTCCCCTGTAGGACTTCTCTTGGAAACATGGCGCTGCAGTTTGTTGTATATGTTCAGATCGCTGTGTAGGATATGACTCACTGACACCCATGTGAGGAGGATAATTGTCTCTAGAAGCCTTTTCGTCATATTGTATAGCTTCAGCATACTGGTATGGATGAGCATATGAATGCTGTAACAGTGTCTGGTTTGTGTTTCCCCGGGTGTCCATTCTCTCATGCACTACATTTCCCATCATCCTGTTCTGTCTAATCATTGATCATTGCACACAGCTGTTTCCCGTCACCTTGTTAGTATCTGTGTATAAATACCCTGTCTGTTTCAGTCCATGTCACGGAGTCGTTGTTTAATGTTGCTACACTTTGAGGTCTGTTTTCTAGTCTGTTCTTGTTCTTGTTTCTTGGATTGCTTATTTGGATTTTGACCCCTGCCTGGATGACTACGAGATTGGATTACACTTTAATAAACCTACTGCTATTGGATCTACTGTTTCCCGTGTGTGTCCGTGACAAATGCGTACCGAGACTCTGAGTAGGTGTACGGCAGATTGATGTTGCTTGAGGCTGGTTAACTTGTACGGGTGAAAGAGTGCAGTCCCTCACCTGCTCAGATATCTGTCTGATCTGAACAGAAGGATATTCATGGGAATCTCTGACGTGCTTGGTGAGTACTGGCTGGCTGCGGCTTGTTTCTGGTACATGGAAACGGGGAGCTGGCACTGGAGGCACTGTTTTGCTTGAGGTGGCCACGTTTGTGGCTAGCTGCTGAATCTCACGTTTCGTGATTGCATTCTCTGCTTTCAGTCCCTGTAATGCAGATAAAATCTCTGGCAGGTGTTGAATGCAGCTACGTAGCTCATCATTCTCTCTTTGTATCTGCTTCCATGTAGGCGGTCTGTTCTGCAGCTCTTCATTCTCTCTGTGTGAGTCTCCCAGGGTATCTTGCCATTCATCTTGTATCACCAGGTCACTAAAGTGTGAATGTTGACTTATTGGGGTTGAGACACAAGACTCACGTTCTGCAGAGAGTGATGCAAGTTCAGCATCATCTTCATATTCATTGGAATATACAGGTTGCGGGGATCTTCTCTCAGGTCCAGGTCTTTGTACTTGATATTCTGCCAAGTATGCTGGTGGCTTTAAGGGTCGTCTGGGACGGACAACAGGAGGCTCTGGACGGAATGCCATTCTTCTGCAGTAATTCGAATCCAGCTCGAAGGACCAATTATATTTGAGGTTTAAGTTTACGCTAATTCGGGTTGTTTCGAACCCCTGCAGACAGTCGGTCAGAACTGTGTAATGACATCAAAGTAATTGAATTCACTCTGCAAACTCCAAATCTCTTTGAAAGAGTTTACTGATTCAAATGTAACAGGTGTGGTTTTTTCATTCACGCACACTATATTACATCAGTAATATTCAGATGCTGCCAACAACGTGCGATAAAGTGGAGTCATCTCGTAACAGCTCGCGTTCATTACATCTGCTCGGTACACCTGCTTTCCCTTCTGGCACATAATCGGTGATGACGTGATCAGCGATGACGTTGAAGGTAGCGATTGGTCAAGTAACAGGAGCCTTTTGAACAGGGCTGTTTACACAACACCGTTTTCAACTAAAAACGCGAAACTTTTTATGCGTTTTGGCTGTTCGTTTACACGACAACAGCGTTTTGTGTGCCTGAAAATGCAATCTTTTGAAAATGTTCTCTGTGTAAACAACAAAAACGTGAATCTCTGAAGACGATTACATCATGCACATGCGTATTACGTGCTCAGTCAATTAATGGAAAAAGGGATGTTTGGAAATGTAAACTGATATTTCCTAAAGACACAGTAAAGCAAAAGATATAAATAACTGGCTTAAATCCATTTTTTTGTGGGTGAAAATACTAGCATGCCTAAGACTTTGGTACAGTACTGTGTGTGTGTGTGTAGGAATTACAGTGATAGACACCCCCCTTTTTTTATTCGAGCTCCTGCCTATGAGAAACTCTGCACTGCACATACCTGATTTGAGCCATCTCAGATCAGTCCTAAATTCCTTCACTTTCTCTTTAGCAATGCCACCTCTGCTGAGAGCAATTTTCTTTTAATTCAGTTTCTTTGTTAACCATGGCTTATTATTGAGGAAAAAATCTGACTTTTACAACATGTTCACAAAACTTTATATAAGATGTAATAATATCTTTAAGTTCACGAACATCTAGGAACGAGTCAAATAACACCTGCCAGTCTGTAGTGGCAAAACAACAATTAAGTTACTCTACTGTTCTTACTGTCCTTCTCCAACAACTGCTGTACGGTTTGTGAGAGGTTTTTCACATGTAATCTTCTGTTGTTATCTCTGCAGTAGGTGGATAATATTGTTCTGATTTGCCTAAGGCAGGTCTGCACACTGCTTTATAAGCATTCCCAAAGCATTTATCCAATGTTTGTGTTGAACGCATCAGAAACGTGATGTATTGTATTGTCGAAGAGCTGAAAGATGAGCAGACAAATCACAGGTATTGAAGTCTCCAAGTATAAACACCAGTTAATCCATGGACCCAGTGCATCATTAAAGCATCTTGTAATTTTATCAGCAGCTTCAGTGTTATTTGGTACCAAGCG
Organism: Leuciscus leuciscus; assembly: GCF_965113295.1. NCBI lineage: Eukaryota > Metazoa > Chordata > Actinopteri > Cypriniformes > Leuciscidae > Leuciscus > Leuciscus leuciscus. Next base: position 33,258,951 of record NC_138744.1, on the reverse strand, counting down.
TATAGACAAGAATCTATCCAAAATCTATATCCATACTCTCTGGGTAAATAATTAGACCTAATTGTGACCAAGATTTATAGCTTAAATCAAATATATTTCATATGCCAGTGTGGTGTATCTTCAATCTTGTATCTTCATGATTGATCTTAGAGCAGAAGGGACTGCAATAACTATTCTGAATGATATCAATCCACAATCTGACTTGTGATGCAGCCTGAATCATAACCACACCATGTTGTTTCATTTGGCCAGAGGAGAACTGGCCCTCCGACTGAACCTGGTTTTTCCCAAGGGTTTGTTTTCTCCATTCTGTCACCGATGGAGTTTGGTTTCGTTGGGGACACTTAATATTCAGCAATATTTTTTACTTGAATGCACTGACACTATTAGATGAGAGCTGAACTGAGCTGGACGATGACATCACTGTTTTCTCCAGAGCTGCTTTATAGCTGACTTGCAATTGTTGATGATCTTTACACAGTCATTGAACAGAACTGAATGAACACTGAACTGACCTCAGCTGCTTTGAAACAATCTGTATTGTATAAAGCGCTATATAAATAGAGGTGACTTGATTTGTTGAACTTTACACAGTTATTGAACTAAATGAACACTGAACTGACTTTAGCTGAATAATGACAAAATTGTCTTTTTAGAGGTGCTTTACTGGAGAATTTGAATTCTGTTTGTATCATTTAATCGTTTTCCTGTTTATTACTGTGAAGCTGCTTTGAATTAATCTTTGTTGTATAAAGATGCTATATAAATAAAGATGACTTGACTACACTTCATTGTTATATGTGAATCCTGAGGGTCATGACAACAGCACAGTGTCTCAGATGCAGAATTGTATTTAGCTACACGGAACAAAAATGTTAAACCTATTTCCTTCAGGAAATGCAAATGTAGTTACTTTTATAGTTTAAAGGGAGGCTTATTGTGATAATACACCGTAAAGACAAGAGACTCTTGTGTATTCTCACTGTGTTCCTGATGTATGACCTTGAAGACCAGTCGAAGGCTAGAAGCAGCTGCAGGTGAATTATAACTAGTGGATTTACTTGTTGTAATTCACAAGGCAGTGATCTTTCATCCTTTTCGATGATTCTCACAAGATCCAAGGTCCACAACCCTGAACGAACAGTGTAGTGAAATACAAGCTTACTTATATAGACAACACACACATCCGTCAAAGGAGAATGACTCGTCTATGCATTAGAAATAAATATGTAACACTGTGAACACTATTTGTTTACTATTTTGGTTACCATTCTCATTTCGTTATCATTGACTTAAATTAATTTAATCTTCTCTATGTTTGTTTATTTTACAGACATGCTATTATATGAGCTTGGTCTCTGTCTTTGTTTGTGTATTTATATGAAGTGAAGTTCTCACACATTTTTTGTTTTGTTTTGGATAGACCAGCTTCTCAGACATTGATCCTTCGACATACATTATATGAAATCAAATAATCAATCCTTTCAGGAATAAGATCACTCGAAAATAGTTTTCACTTTTTTAATGTACAGAAAAAACATTTACACAGAGTGAATAGATCCTCTATATAATGTGATTATGTGATAATTCTAGGCAAATGTGATAAACAGAGCTCACTGCTGGAAAGCCAAATTAATGTGTAAAAAAATAAAAGCTTTACAGCCGGACTTGCAAAAGTCTGTGTTCTTATTGATGAAGGATACACTGAGGAATTTGAGCTATAAGGCTGAATGCACCACTGTACAAAAGAGCCACTAACAATGAACCATAGAAAAATGCAATACTGGCTGTTCAGGTTTCTGAAATGAGATTCCTGAAAACAAAAACATAAAAATGTATTATTCAAGTATTGTACTAATGAGCAATAGGATCACATTCATGTATGAGCAGTAGGTAACATTGTGGTATATGTAGCCATGTCAATGTTTTACCTCTTTTGTATTTGGTTCATAATATATGCTATTTCATTGCATACTGTTTACATCTCCAAAAAATATTTTGGTTCCATATGCTAATTCAGTGGCCAACTACAAAGAAAGATAATTGTAGGTTGATTCCATAGAAAAAAAGAATATGAACACTGCAATGGTACTGATATTCTTTAGGAATTTCAAGCGACCTGACAGTGAAATATTGGCTTAAACAATGATGTGAGTTTGGGTCAGGTTTGTCTGTCTAGCATAACCATATAGGGGCAAATGTTTAAGAACCAATGTTTCATATTTTTGCAATTCCATTTAGTGCCACAAAAATTAAATAAGCCTACATCATCTTTGAGGAGAGAGAGAGAGAGAGAGAGAGAGAGAGAGAGAGAGAGAGAGAGAGAGAGAGAGAGAGAGAGAGAGTGAGAGAGTATTGGTGGACTCTCTTATGATAATAGATTTTTTTTTTTGCTTTATAATGAATGCCAATTACATTTGATTTCCAATGAGCACTCATTAGTATCAGCTCATTAGCTCATATTTCATAATATATGTGTTGGATATCAACATTATTCCAAAAAGGTCTTATTCAGTGGTGAAATAACAGACATTATTATAATAAATAACAACTATTATTAAGCGGTAATACTTTAATTTAGGGTCCAATTCTCACTAACAGTTGCTTAGATATTATATTACTAAGATATTGGCTGTTAATACTTATACACTCATATTAATTAATCTGTTTGAGATCGAATTAACGCTAGATTTTGTCATATAACTTACAGACATGGCATCTGAAGACCATTTCTAATTTTTCTCAGTTATTTTGCTTTATTACCAGACTCAATATTTGGCTCGTTCTTACATAGTAGAGCACGTTCGCACATGCGCAGTCTTCAAAAACGGTGCTTTAAATCTCTTGACAAACTAAAAGACATAAATTACATTTGTATGTATTCTAAATAAATAACACGGGTTGTACTGAATGTCAGCTTGCTTATTTTGCTAAAGATAAGGATTTATTCAGTCTACATCTCATGTAAACTAGAAACTATGCTTCTAACCACAGCTCAAGAGCTGTTGTTCCAACCACACAAGTTTGCGATGCTGTTTGCGAACGTTCGTTGGAACGATGGTTTCGGGAAACACCAAATCGTTGAACTGTGCTGATAACGACGGAACTTGCGACCATAGTTGGCTAACGATGCTTTCGGGAAACACACCCCAGATATTGTTGTAGTAAATGTTTGCTATTTCCCGCCAGCGCTTTGTTTTTTTCAATGAATTTGTTTAATTAAAATAAAACCTGTGGCTGTAATTTGCCATTTTGCCAAATATTTTTTCTTCCATAATTTTTTAATTATATAAAAAAAAAAAGAAGAAATATTACCATATTTTGATGGTTTATTCGAAACTGTTGGGTCATTGAAAAAAAAAAAAATCCCCTCCGGACATCACTTTTGGACATTACTGTACATCAGTTCCACACAATTTGCATTACATCACCACAATTGTTCGCTCTTTGCTTAATTCAATAATTTGCTTGTCAAACAATTTGTTCATGTAAACTCAGTACAGGGAAATACAATTATTTTTAAAAAGCATTGTTTGGGCATCATGAACGAGAGGATTAATTAAAACTGACAACCATGAAAGTTCATTGCTGATATTCAAACCAGACACAAGAACAGATGGCATTTCATATTATTGATAATAATCATGACACATTTGGAGACAGCCTGTTTAAATTTGCACCTGGTATCCACCTTATTCCTGAGCTTACTGCGTTTTGAATTATGGGTGGCACTTCCGGTTTAGGGAACTTCCATTCAAAAAGGCTGAAACGAATCATTTCAAATCATAAGGTTGCCCTAAATAAAGCTGATCTGTCAGTTTGACTGGATGAGCTGTCAATTTTCCTTCATGATTTATTTTCAGACATTCATATTTTAACGTGACATGTTATCTATGGCAAGAGCTCTTTTCAGTCACTGCTTTCTTTTCCTCATGATTATTTTATTTTCCCCCTTTGCAATCCGCTGGAAAAGTATGAAAAAGGACAACATATACTGCACATTTGTGGTCTGTTCTCCCGAATTTAATTTACGATATACTCCATTAATAATTCACTGGAATGCACGAAGAATCTCTCATTATTCTCCTCAAATCCTCACGTCTCTTTCCAGGTTTGTTTTCACAGGTAAATGCAATTTATTATCAGTCAAAATGACGGAAATCACTTTGAAATAGTATCACGTAATGCTGAAGTTAATGAACATTTTTGATTTTAAGGCAACATAAGTTACATAATACAGATATTACTACAGTGATTAACCAAAGACTCACGCTTTTGGGGTTATTTGATCTGTTGAAAGTACCTTGTTGATGCTTTTACACTTTTAAATTTCCTTTTAATGTTCAATGGTTGAAGGGTGAGTAGATTAATGTCATCTCATTGAGACAATTTTTTCTCAAGCGCGAGCGTTTCACTGATTGTTTACAGCTTAACGGAAGTTACACCCATAATTCGCGCAAATCGTCATGGGGCGTAGGAATAAGGTGGATACACAACCCGATTTCATGACAATTCGTACATATTTTACAAGATGGCTAATTTGTATGAATTCATCCTAATGATCCCCCTTTTACCCCGCTATAACAGATGTCCTCATAAACCATGTTTACGTTGTAATACCCATGTCATTATACACATTTGTGTCCTCATTAACCATATACAAGAACGTACTCGGTTACTAGCGTAACCTCAGTTCTCTCTAGAAGAGGGAACGAGTACTGCGTAAGATATCTTACGCTAGGGGAAAATCCTTTTTCCGCGAGATATTGAAGCCAAAAATTATCCTTAATTTTGTAATAATGCAAAACTCGTTGCGGCAGCATGCAGACATAGGCGAGGCAGCTCGCGCGCCTATTGGGTGCTCTGCGGCAACTGCAGCAGCCTATCGAGCGAGGCCTGGCGTGACGCCAGACCCAATCAGGGCACTTCGCGCCCGCTGCTTCACGTCCCGCCGAAATGGGCGTGGTCTAGGCCTATAAATACCGCTCGCAGTCATCGAAGCAACCAGAGCGTGTGCATGCACGGCAAGATACGCAGTACTCGTTCCCTCTTCTAGAGAGAACCGAGGTTACGTTAGTAACCGAGTACGTTCTCTTACGAGAGGTCTCTCGTACTGCGTAAGATATCTTACGCTAGGGGACCCAATGCAAAACGCCGTGCATGCTGAGATCTGACACCAAAGACCCAAGGGCGAAAGCCCGGGGTACATATAGTGCACAATCACCCAGGGAACTCACAAGGAGTCCGGGAAGAGGGAGGGGCGGAGCCGCACTCTTCCACATATGGCAGCGTCGATTAGACGCGAATTTCATCATACAGACAGGGCGGGGTACGGCCTGAACTGATGGGGAAATGTGGGTCTTACACAGTTTGCCCAGGCACATCTCGTGCTGCTGCTTTTCACTGTCGATCATCGAGCTGTGCTCAGTAGACGCAGCATTCTGAGCTGATAGCATCAGGTCAGATAATACTGGTTAACTTAGACCGACAGCAGCCTGGCCTGCAGGGCGGGAACCTCTAGGTTGTAGAACCTTATAAATGTATAATAGCCTGCCGCCGCCGTACAAATATCTTGCAAGGCAATCCCACTCGACCAGGCCCACGAAGAGGCCATGCCTCTCGTGGAGTGCGCTCTGACACCCAACGGGCACTGCATGCCCTTGGAGGCGTATGCCAGCGCTATAGCATCAACTATCCATCTGGATAGGCTCTGTTTCGACGCGGCTAGTCCCTTAGAACGCCCGCTAAACGAAACAAAGAGCTGCTCCGTCTGTCTGAAAACAGACGAGCGAGACACATAAGCTCGTAATGCCCTGACTGGGCAAAGGAGGCCCGCGTCTCTTTCCTCATCAGGGACCGATAGGGCTGACAGGGAGATAACCTGCGCCCTAAACGGTGTGTTGAGGGATTTTGGAACATAACCGTGCTTAGGTTTGAGTATAACTTTCGAGTCATTAGGCCCAAACTCCATGCACGTCGCGCTCACAGAGAGCGCGTGTAAGTCCCCTATGCGCTTCACTGAAGCGAGAGCCAGCAGAAACACAGTCTTGAAAGACAGATGTTTCAAATCAATTGACTGTAAAAGCTCGAATGGCGCACCTTTCATGGCTTCCAGAACCGTAGAAAGGTCCCATACGGGGACTGCGGGAGGTCTGGGAGGATTCAGTCTCTTAGCCACTCTAAGGAAGCGGATGACTAAATCGTTCCTTCCTATTGACTGACCAAGCGTTGTTCCTGAGAACGCTGCTATAGCCGCCACATAAACTTTGAGCGTGGAGGGGGCCCTGCCCTTGTCCAACAGCTCTTGTAGGAAGGAAAACACCTCCGTCACTCCACAGTCTGTGGGTGACACGCCACGGGCTGTGCACCAGCCCGAAAACACTGACCATTTCGAGGAGTAGAGCCGTCTCGTAGACGGAGCTCTAGCCTTCGTGATCGTGTTTAATACTCCTTTAGGGAGTCCAACATGTACCCATTGATGGCCCAGACATGAAGGGACCATAATTCCGGATGAGGATGCCAGATCGAGCCGTGGGCCTGTGAGAGGAGGTCTCTCCTCACTGGTACTGGCCACGGGGCAGTACTTGCTAACTGCATCACGACTGGGAACCAAGGTTGGTTTTCCCAGAACGGTACTACCAGCAATACTGAGCATCCTTCTTCCCTGATCCACTCTATCACCTGAGGCAGGAGAGAGACGGGGGGAAAAGCATAGCGCGGGCGGCGGGGCCACACATGGGCCAGCGCGTCCCTGCTCTTGGAGAAAGATTCCGGACAGTGAGCGTTTTCTTGAGACGCAAACAGGTCTACTTCCGCTCTGCCGAATTTCTTTCACAGCAGTTGGACTGTCTGTGGGTGTAGAGACCATTCGCCTGCCGGAACATTGTTCCTGGACAGTCTGTCTGGTCCTATATTCAGGAGCCCTGGCACGTGCGCTGCTCTGAGCGGGCGCAGGTTGCGCTGAGCCCATACAAGGAGGCGTTCTGCTAGCCTGTACAGGTTCCTGGACCTGAGGCCGCCCTGGCGATTTATGTAGGACACCACAGACATGTTGTCCGAACGGACCAGGACGTGGCGTCCTTTTATTTGGGGACAAAAACGCGTCAGCGCGTTGTTTACCGCCAGCATTTCGAGGCAGTTTATGTGCAGGAGATTCTCCCGTTCCGACCAATGGCCGAAGAACGGTCTGCCCTCGAGCAGCGCTCCCCATCCCGAGGTGGACGCGTCCGTGGACACCACTTTCACCCTCGAGGAAGTCCCCAGGCTTACACCTGACTGGTACCAGTCGTTCGCTCTCCAAGGTTTCAGAGCTGTGACGCACTTCTGATTGACCCTGAGGCGAAGCAAACCGGATGCCCATGCTCGGCGTGGGACTCGCGCTTTCAGCCAAAACTGCAGCGGGCGCATGCGGAGCAGGCCCAGCTGGAGCACTGATGATGCTGAGGCCATGAGACCCAGCATCTTCTGAAAATTTCTTGAGCGGGACAGACGCGCCGCAGCGGAACGAGTTCGCTGTGCGTTGAATGTCTACTGCGCGCTGTGGTGATAGTCGCGCTATCATGGACAGCGAGTCCAATTCTGTGCCCAGGAAAGATATCTTCTGACTGGGTGACAGAGAGCTCTTCGCCCAATTGACACTGAGACCCAAATTCTCGAGGTGATCGAGTAAAACGGTCGTGTGTTCTATGAGCACTGAGCGAGATTGCGCTAGAATCAGCCAATCGTCCAAATAGTTCAGTACTCGCATGCCTCTCATTCTGAGGGGTGCGAGTGCCGCATCCATGCACTTCGTAAACGTACGGGGTGCCAGGGACAAACCGAACGGCAGGACTGTGTACTGATATGCCTGGCCCTCGAAGGCGAATCTCAAATATCGCCTGTGATGTGACGCTATCTGTATTTGAAAATATGCGTCTTTCAGATCTATTGACACAAACCAATCTCCTTGGCGAATCTGCACGAGGATTTGTCTGGTCGTGAGTATCCTGAACCGTCGCTTCACAAGCACTCTGTTCAGTTGTCTCAGATCTAGTATGGGTCTGAGACCCCCGTCTTTTTTCGGTACCAGGAAGTATCTGCTGTATAGCCCTCCTTCACTCTGAACTTGAGAGAGAGGCTCTATGGCCCCTTTGTTCAATAGTTTCGCCACTTCGGCTCGAAGTAAATGTGCTACTTCTGCTTTTACAGTGGTCTCGACGCGCGCCGCATAGTGGCGAGGGCGTCGGCGAAACTGTAGCGAATAGCCTCTTTTTATAATGTCCAGCACCCACTTCGAAACCCCGGGCAGCTTTGCCCATGCGTCTGCATGAATAGCTAGGGGTTGAATACGAAGCGCGCTCCGCTCGCTCAGCGATGGAGAAGCTTCGGCGTGCTGTAACACAAGGGTCGCGCTCGTGACATTTGAGGCATGGGGCGCGCTGATAGCAGCGGGCAGATTGCCCGCGCTCGACTCCTCTGCGGTGGTCAACCGCGAGGGGGAGGGCTGGGCGGTTCCCGTAGGAACTGTCATGTCTATGTGTGGATGTGGGCGCGGGACAGCGGGCACATTTATCACACCGAAAGCATCATTCGCTTGAGTGAAGCGAATGCACGTTGGTTTCGTTTTTACAGAAACCGTGAGACATGCATAACGTGGTGTTAGTGGGCACTGGGTAGTGGGCACATTCACCATGTTTGAAGCGCAATTGATCTGAGTCGATTCATGTGCTCGAGCCCTGTGTGACGGGCTGTGCTTGTGTGTAGAGATGGGCACTGGGCAGTGGGCATTCTTTCTACACATAAAACACCATCGGCCGTGGCCGGGACACCAGAAAATTCACACTTATGGGATTTATCTGGGTAGCCGTAAAAACGGCATTTGTGTGCAGGCAAGCGTGCTGCGTCGCCGACTTGTTTACTGCAGAATACACTGGAACAGTCACATTTACTGGAACTGAACGAGCGAGAAGTTGCCATAGAAACAGAGAGCGTCAACATGCTGGCGTTTATTGCAGGCCTGCGTGCATTACAACAGGCTCGTTCACTGCAATATTGACATTTCCAGTCGCCTGAATTTCAGAGGGGAATGGGAAATGTAAAGGAAAAGGAGGTCGGTCCGTCCGCAGCGGGACCAGAAAACTCCCTTTTCTCCTTACGCCAGTGACGCACGGAACACCATAGAAACGGTGTTTGGGTGCAGGCGAGCGGGTTGTACAACGCGCTCGTTGGCTGCAAAATACACATCTGCAGTCGCCTTCTCAGGGAACTGACAGAGCGAGCATTGACGGCATAATTTTATCTGCCGGTAGACCCGGGATCGAACGTGGGTCTCTCGCGCGCAAAAACCTGAGAGTCTGCCACTGGGCCACAGGGGGAGACACATTGTAACTCAGTTAGCGCGAGTATTATCAGAGAGCGTCAACGTGCTGGCGTTTGTTTGCAGGCATGCGTGTATTACAACAGGCTTGCTCACTGCAATACTGACATTTCCAGTCGCCCGAACTTCAGAGGGGAATGAGAAATATACGAGAAAGAGGAGGTCGGTCCGTCCGCGGCGGGACCAGAAACACTCTCTTTTCTCCTTTCGCCAGTGACGCACGGAAACCATAGAAACGGTGTTTGGGTGCAGGCGAGCGGGTTGTACAACGCGCTCGTTGGCTGCAAAATGCACATCTGCAGTCGCTTTTCAGGGAACTGACAGAGCGAAGCATTGGCGGCATAATTTTAACTGCCGCTAGACCGGGATTCAAACACCGGTCTCTCGTGAGGAAAACCTATGATTCCGCCACTGAGCCACAGGAGGGAACACAAAAGCTTTCGGATGCACAAGCATGTAAGAGCGTCAACATGTTTTCTTCGGAGTTTGCTTGTAGGCGCGCTTGTATTAAAACAAGCTCGTTTGCTGCAATATTGATATTTCCAGTCGCATGATCAGGGAACTGGGAAATGTATGAGAAATTGAAGGTCAGTCCATCCTCGGAGGGACTAAAAAACACTCCTTTCTCCTTTCGCCGGTGAGTGACGCATGAATGGGGCGCAGAGGCAGGGTAGCTTTCTTATAACGTAAAGAAAACTAACCCCGACCGTCCGCTTCCAGCCTCCCTTGTGAGCGGCGCAGTTTGCGCGGCTTGAACAGAGGGAGAGAGAAAGCTAGCCCCGTGACCGCCCGCTCCTGACATCCCCTGTGAGCGGCGCGGTTTGCGCGGCTCGAACAGAGGGAGAACAGGTATCGTCCCCCAAGCAGGCAAGGCAAGCGGGCGAACCGGCAAGCTTTGCGGGTTGGGGGGGGGCGGAGGAGCAGTCTCGGAGAAGGATGCCAGGTGAGTCCTCAGAGTCACCATAGGAAGTAACTAGCTCGCAGTGAGGGCAGTCGCCTTCAGCGAGCGCGAGAGCTGCGTGATCAGGAAAAGGGGCGTCTTCAAAAAGACGCCCAGCTCTTTTAGTGCAATGACAGTGTGTGTCGCGGCGGCGAGCACACACACACATACATAAACACAGTAGCAGAGAAAGGATATAACGCCGGATAGCGCAGCAGGAAGGCAAGGAAGGCGGCGCGGCCAGCGACTTCAGTGACTCGTCCCGCTGAAGGTGCTCTCTTTCAGACGGCGCGGCTTCTTCTCCAGCGATGCGTGTGCTTCGCTTGAAGGATGAAAAATCAGATAATAGCTGCCTGCGAGCGGTATTTATAGGCCTAGACCACGCCCATTTCGGCGGGACGTGACGCAGCGGGCGCAAAGTGCCCTGATTGGGTCTGGCGTCACGCCAGGCCTCGCTCGATAGGCTGCTGCAGTTGCCGCAGAGCAGCCTCGCCTATGTCTGCATGCTGCCGCAACGCGTTTTGCATTATTACAAAATTAAGGATAATTTTTGGCTTCAATATCTCACGGAAAAAGGATTTTCCCCTAGCGTAAGATATCTTACGCAGTACGAGAGACCTCTCGTAAGAGAACACACATACACACACATACACACAATAACAGCAAGCCCTGACAGGAGGAGGACAGAGTAAAGGTAAACAGGACCTAAAATTTCCACACTTTTATTAGCCCCGGGTCCAGTGGACCTGAACATCCTTTGTGTAATATAAATGTGTACAGTGTGTGGTCATTGAAAATGTGTTCTGATATATGTTCTTCACAGAAAATGAGCCAAGGCCAATGAGTCTGAGGTTGAAACAATAATTAATCGTATCATTTTTCTTTGGATAAAAAACTACATTTACTACTGACATTGTAACAATACAAAAATGGTTGAAAATAGGGGGAACTTTTTCTCTAAAGCATTCTCCAACAGTCTTCCATCACACCATGCTTGAGTGCAAATGTAGTTTTCCAGTTTCTCATTTTATTTCCCAATAATTCTGTCTACAGTTGAGTCTGTATGTTTATATGTTTATTCTCTTCTTTGGAAGTGCACGGGGTTGAGAGTGCTTTAGGTGAATGAATGGTACTGTCTCTTCCCATTATAGCTGTGCTGTAAACAAAATAAAGCCCCAAACCAGCAGTGGCAGAAGATCCGACCGCTCCAATTCTCCTCTAAACCCTTGGGAAATTTGTGTATCTCTGCATTAAGGACCTGGATTACATACAGCAGGAACGCAAGAAGACATTGCCAGCTTAGACAAACACAAATAAGATGACAGTGTGTGGTCCCTTTTTTATTAGTGTGTATGCTTTGATACACCCAATGTTGTTCACATGTGTATACTTGAACCTAACACACTCTGAAGGTTTTTTTTATATTTTGGCCCATTCTCTGTTTAGTCCGTTCACTTATCACAACATTCAAAATAAGTGTGTTTACACAAGAGTTGGCAAAATGTCTTCTAATTCTGCCAAATCTCTGTCACTGCGGTTTGACACATGGTAGAATAATCTGACAAGCACTAATAAAGTGTATGTAATTAGGACCTCTGTTTCCACAGCAGATAACAGGTTTAAAGAAGAACCATAAGAACATAAGAACCTTGAAGAAACAACAGCAAACAAAACACTGAACTACAACTAATCTCAACTTTCACACAGAAACTGGAATCAAGAGACTCTAATATTGCAGCACTTTTGTGTAAAAAATAAATAAATAAAAAAGAATAAGCAAATATTCAACCATGAAGATGGGTGCTTAATGAAACGCACTCTGGTGGTATCGCTGACTCGAAAGGGAGATTTTCTTTGCAACCACAGAAAATAATTAGTACGAAAAAACAACACCAGTCAGAATAAACTGTATCTGACCTTATTTGTCTCCACAAGTCAGTGATAACAAGAGCTGCTCGCTTCTTTCACAATAGGGCTGTTGCTATTGATTTTGCATATGTATTGTTGAATGTTACATCTATTAGATACAACCATGTTTAGTAGAGCTGCCAGATTAATCGTTAAAAGATCGCGATCTTGATTCAAACACCCACGCGATCTCATACCTAAATGACAACAATTCGCCTGTGTTTATTAAACCTTTGACAAAATCACATCAGAACATTCAGATCTGCGTCGGCGCTGTCGCTGCCGCTGAGACAGAGAGAGCTGTTATCATGTTTAAGTGTTAAACAGCTTAACAAACAGTCTTTTCAACCACACAGTATCAACAGAAATACTGGGATAAAAGTTTATAGTTCAGATATAATCACTGATGTCTACGGTAGTGATCAAAATGTAGCAAATCATCTTTTGAAAGTAGCGTGACCCTTGAAATAAAGATTATATCAATTACATAGTTATGACATTGATTCATCCAGTAGATAATGAAACAAGTGAAGTATGTATGAGTGAGTCATTGAATCATTCACAGTACAGTAGTTGGCGGTATGCACCTAAAATATGTTTGCAATCCGCCATTAATCAAGAAAAGAAGAAGAAGAAATTAGCATGACCATAGATATCATATAATAAAGGCTAGATGTCTCGTCCGCGCTGCTGGCCAATGGAGGTCGACGTCCGCACACGGCGGCCATCTTGCCACAGGGAGCTCGCTCACTCGTAACATTGTGTTTTAATGGTGCATGTACTTTTAAATAACCATAACTTGCTCAATTTTCTACCGATTTTCAAACGGTTTGGTTTATTATAAACGTCAGAGATGTAGTTATGACACTGCATACATATGAATAATTAAGAAAATCTGCAATGAATGTTTGTAAGAAACCAAACCGTTTGTAAATCCTTCAAGATTTCAGCGAGATAACAGTATTTGTGTTCGTGCTGATCACTCACCTTACTTCAGATACCACAGAGCTCGCCAGAAAGCTTCCCTGTGACAAGATGGCCGCCGGTGATGCCGTTCGAGACTCCGCCTTGAGACATCTAGCCTTATATGGATATCTATGAGCATGACTACTGATATGGAAGCATGGCTGACCTCCTTGATCAAACAAAGTCCTGGTGGGAAACATTCTGTTTCATGCTCAACTGTAAGTAAGATGTTTATGTTGATGTTTATTTATTTGTAAAAGATTATCTTTGTGCTTCTTGAATATATAAGATTTAATGCGGATAAATACTGGAGGCATTTTGTGTTTTTGTAGAAGGACTTTTCTACTGTATATGCTGAATGCATATTTGTGCCAACTTTGTGGTCCTTGTTTGGATGTAGCCACTGATTACTGCTACGGGGTTTATGGTTTGATGTAGCTACATTGGACATTTTGATTACCGCTATGGACACCCTTTGATTGTGAATCTATATGTTTAATCACAGTCATCTGCTTCATTGTGTATCATTACCATGAAACATCATCATCATTGGACTCCTTAGAGACAGCTAAGCCATGCTTCTGACTTTCAAAATCACATTAACTTTCTACAACAGTGAACTTTACAAAAAATTGAATGGAAAATTGTACCATATTTGTGCTCTTTGTTTTGCAATACTGTTTGAATGTTGTTTCTTTGTTTTGAGGTTTTTTTGTTTGTGTGTGTTTATATAAAGTCACAAAAGGTGCTTATGTTGCTGTTTTTTTACTTATCGGTTTAAACGTATGTTGATGTCTATGACCCTCCCTAAAAACAGATTTATAATTAACAATTAGGGTTGTGCTGATGGACGATGATGCCACGCCCCCCACCCTGTCAGACCAGCCCAGTCTCACAACAGTTCATGAAATGGTCACGTAATTGAATCTATTGATTCGTATTTATCTGGGGTTTTTTTTTAAATTATTTTTTATTTATTTTTTTTATGGTCAGCACGATTCCGTAGCATTGAGAGCGACTACGGTAGCGAGTAGTATGAAAGGCCGAAAATCCGGCTGATTGCGGCCGTGGATGGTCAAGGACTTTCACCCAGGAGACCGGGGATCGTGTCCCGCGTGTTTCCTAAACCCAACCGTCATGTTTTTTTTTTATTCCTTAACCCAACCGTCCCGTTGTTCTTTTCCTAAACCCAACCGTCCTGTTGTTGTCCCGTGTGTCATGGAAACGTAAGCCCACCCATGACCCTTTCCTTGACTTAAGGGGCCGTGCTCATTTCACGGAATTCTTCTCTTCTATAAAGAGATATAGTCAAATAAAAAGTGCTTCCACCCCATCCCCCCTGACGCAGTATCATCGTCCATCGCGATGTTTTACTGTAAACATCGTCAACTGCCAATTTAGGGGACATCGCCCAACCCTATTAGCAATTATTCAGAGAACGTGTTGGTTATAACATGCAGCTCTAGGGTTTAGTCGATCTGACTCTGAATTAGACATTTATTTACTTACTATTTCACTTGATGCCAAATAGACATAGCAACACTATCAGTAACATATGGCTCATGGAAAATGTATTATTTATTTAATTATGTATCACTGCATTATAGGCTATCATCAGTACATCACAATAAACCTAAGTGTTTAGTTTATAAGTATTTTTTTGTTGACATTTTACTAACTGATTGCACTGTGAAAGTTACCCCTGAAAGTTATTGTATAATGAACATACTGCATTAGATAATTCTGAAAATATGTCTTGTTTCAGTGAAACCTTAACATATAAAAATAAATTCCCATTCCTCTCCATACCGATTTGGACTAATCAGTTGCTGTTTCCATTTGTATTTATAGGATATCATGGGGAATGGAATGAGAGCATAATGTGGGCTGCAATCCACATCTCCAAACAACATGAGCATGACAGCTTAACATGCAGGAGTGGATGTTCCAACCACTCTACCTCAGTTATGACCCAGTTCTGAAACTAAAGGAAATCATTTACCTGTAAAGCCTGTTTCACACAATACATTTGCAGTACGTATGTGGTACATATTTTTTTTTTTTCAGCACCCATAATAATAGGTCATAATTACAAGTTTTCTTTGAGCTCAGAGTTTCTGAGAGTGTCAGTGAGAAACATGGTGAGATCAATGGATGCAATGTTCCTAGTTGATGCAAAATCTTCATAAATTAATTAAAAACAAAGTAAAAACACCTGATGCACATTCTTTGTTCTTCATTTGATAGAAGTAGAGTTAAAAAAAACAACATTGCTGTAATTTTGTGTAGTTAATTAAATTGCCCCTGAAATCAAAATGGAAGTGTTTTGGCTTTTAGTATGAATATGTTCACCTTACTGTAAGCTAGTGTGCTCCAAAACAATGACAAAATTCACATTTAGAAGATATAAGCATTCAAAATTTACAGTCTCTCATTTACGCCAAACTGGATCAATGATTTTGATGACATCACTCTGCAGCTTCTCATCAGATTTCCTGTTCAATCAAATGCTCTCCAGAATCTGAAGCTCCGCCCCCTACATTATAAATAGACACTGAAGTTACAGCTGAAATCAGTCACTTGTTCTCACATTTACTATTTGTTTTACATGGTGAATGGCACATAGTGCACTATATAGGGGATAGGGAATGATTCAGACAATGTAAATATGCTTTTCATTTGAGTGAGTGAAGTACAGAGTGGATCATATGCGTGAGTCGCCGCAGAACAGAAAATGTATCAGACCCATTTGAATTCTACACAGAGTTCTGTATTGTAAAGCGATATGGAGGAGATTAGGAGAATTAACGGTTAGAGATTAGTAAGAAACTGTGGCTTTGTCGAGATCAACGGCTCTGGCCGAGCTGTGATATAAACGAAACGCTATTGGCTAATTTACAAAAGGGGAGGAGCTATTCAGTATGTCCCACCCTGACTTTCTGTTTCAGTGGAAATAACGTCAACACATTGAATAATGCAACTTGTTTCAAGGCACTTCAGTGGGCCTTTAAGAGAAGGTTCTTGCACTGATAAAAGTGACTTGAATGCACCTGATGGTGTAAATACAATTTCTCAAATTGTAAATATGAACTTCCCAGGACAACTTGAATGCACTTTATTTTTTTTTATATATTTTTTGCTGTACATGCTGAATTAAAGTGACAACACATTGTGCGTGGTCAAAATGAACACGGAAATTTTGCAATTTCACCATAAATATATTGTTAAAGTCTGGCCCTTTTAAAGCCCAGTGTAAAGCCTGGAAAACTAAAACCACATATAGGAAAATATGGCAACATGGCACTTGTCTCAATCCTGGAGGTAAAAAAAAAAAAAAAAAAAAAAAAAAAGTTCTGTATTACCTGCAGGAATTCTTGTGCAAATATTTAAACATAAAACAAAAGGCATGTGAGGGAGTTTCCTCAGTTGTGTGGACGGAAAGTTTTAATTTAAAATGTTTGTGATACTACCTTTTAACATAAGATAAATTAAGTTTACATGTTTTGCCACTTGCTTGAGCCACTCAATATATAAATTAAAATGCTGTAGGTAATGAATGGAATAATGCATAGTTTATATTTACTGTGTTCAAACATGAATAAGACTATGAAATATTGTATTACTGTACTGTTTACATAGAGAGTCCAACGCTGACAAAGCATTGAGAACTAATATTTGTGGTACAGTATGCAGTATCTTTTTTGAAAGCATAATGAACCACTGCATATGTATCACATACAGACTGCATAAGTCCTGCAAATGGATCATGTGTGAAACTTCATCCTCCTGTTGTCGCTTTAGGGACAAAGGCTTTAGTAGGACTAAGTCATGGCCAAAGAGTTCTGAGAAGAACTTCCTTAAATCAGCATGGATGACATTTGCATAGTCAGGGAAAGTCCATCGGAAAATAAGTGTAAACTGGTTCGTCACTTTACATTAGACATTGCCTTGGATGTGCATGTCCAAGTCAGGCCTTGTCCACACTAATATGTTTTCGTTTGAAAACGCATCTTTTTCTCTCCTTTTTGGCCTTCCGTCCACACTGAGACGGCGCTTTTATTAATGAAAACCAACCTTTTTGAAAACACTCTCCAAAGTGGATGAATTTGAAAACGCAGTTTTTGCGTTGTGGTGTGGAGGTATTTAAAAATTATGACATAACTTTAGTCATGTGACGCATATTGTGCCAATAGATTTTCATGTTTATACCGGTATTGTGCCTGTTATGTGCTATTCAATTTCACACTGTTCCACGACCTGGATGCATCAGATATTTTGCTAAATAAAATTATCCCGTCAGAAGAATTTGCGAGATAACTTTATAATTTCTTTTTTCCATCTGTATCATCTCAGTGAGCTTCTGTGTTGGTTTACGCATGCCCAGTAAGGTGAATTTAGTGTTTTTCGACGTTTCAGTGAGGATGAGAAACTTTTGGAAAACACCTGAAAATGCTAGTGTGGACGGAGAGCGTTTTTTACAGAAAACGCCATTTTCAAACGTATTCGGATGAATGTAGATCAGAGATCAGAGCCTCAGAGATCTTCTTGCTGTGTGTGTGTGTTTTTTCTTTCTTTTTTTTCTTTTATACATGTTCCCAGCAATACTATTAAGCCTTCCAGAAAATAAGCACAATACCCCGCGGGCTCAGGTGGTGGAGAGCGGTCAGACTACACACACTGATGATCAGTCACAGGTGAGCCCTTGCTCAACTCTCTAGGCTCAGATGTGGAATTACTAAATCAAATTTGATATGCACTTACACGACTTAGTCACTTGTGATATCCAGTTAAGAATTATAGAGATATCAGGGCCTTTAATTAAATCATAGGAGTAAGCACATGGAGTAATACCTCCTTGCAGGACCAGCAAACATTTCACAGTAATATATATCGAGAATTGTATGGACTGAAGAGTATGAACTTCAGAGGTCATTACACCTGTGTGCAGAGAAAACATGGTATTGATCTTTTGCTTTCAAAATCTTTTGTAGCTGTGATGTTTACGCGAGTAGATAATCCATGAGAGAGAGAGAGAGAGAGAGAGAGAGAGAGAGAGAGATAGAGAGAGAGAGAGAGAGAGAGAGAGAGAGAGAGAGAGAGAGATATCAAGTACTGTTTAATAAACGGAAACCATATAACACTACACAAACATAACGGCCGAAATGTTCTGAAATCGCCCCCTATCCCTCCAAATAGGGTGTTATTTGAGGGGACAGCCATGTGTAGTGGTGTCCGAAAACATGGTGGACGTTATTGAGAACACTTATTCCATCACACTGCAATAATGTGTGTAACCTATGTACGCTCTACAGCTGTCCGAATTTGCTCACTCCTTTTCATTCACTCCTTCAAGTGAACAGTATTAGTGGACTAATGTAGGCAATAGGGAATAGTGAATGAGGGTTTGTGGGGGAGATTTCGGATTCATCCAATGATAACGGAACACCAAGCGCTGAAGAGACCTAAGGGCTTAAATACCGAAGGAGGTTAATCAACAGAACTATAGACAGATGCGTAACATAATTAGAAACCATGGAAACAAACAAGGATCGGGAACACAGGCAAGCAGGGGCCTGTACCATGATGGTAGTTGAACAAACTCAGGATTGCAGGATTAGTTTCGAGTTGACAAAACCAAACCAATCTAACCAGGCTTTGTTGGTACCATGATGCTGATCATCAACTTTCTCTGTCAACTCAGGCTTTGATCATGAGTTTAGGAGCTTAGGTGTGACACAGCGAACAGCCAATCACATGCTGAGAAAGAGTGAAACTGCGATTCATTTCTCGTGATAGAAGCAGCGCGATTCACAGCGCGATTCACATTTGCACAGCAAGAAGGAAATAGCTGTCTATGAGAGAGGACAGCTAAAAGAAAAAGTCCTGCTATCAGTGCAAGTTAAAGTTGTGAAGTTAGTTTGTACAGTTGATAAAGGTATAGAGGGAATTGAACATTCAAGCTCACATGTAGGCTAGTCATTTTATAGCTTTATCTATTGATTCTAAAGCGTATTTATATTACCTTTATATATGTATTCATTTAAACTGTGCGTAATAATAATTGATCAACAAAAATGTTACATATGTGATCAATTAAAGGTGTAATAATAACATTAATAATATCTATATCATACAAAATTATTATTCTAAATAAGAATTACTAAAAGCCAGACAATTTTGTCTTTAAAAATCATTTGCTATGTAGTGACCTTTAATTTGGAGTAGAAACAGGTGGAGTGACTTTATCGCATCAGACAAGTGTCACTTTGCTCACAGCTGATTGGTCCAAGTTCGGTTTGCAACCTCTTACCTGGAACATCACCTGACCTGGACCAGGTTAGCTGTGGAGCGTTAGTTAGTATGGCGATGAACACTGCTAAAAGCCAGACCACTTTCATGGTTCCTAAAACCCAGGTTTGACGCAAACTAAACTAAAACATACCTGGCTAGCCACCTAGCTAAACCGGCTTCATGGTATCGGCCCCAGGGACAGAACCAAGCCAAAACAATGAAACTAAACATATGTGACAGTATCATTCTGAAATATAGAATATGACCTCCCAGATGTGTCTGCTTCATTCTGTTGCATACCAAGGTGTAAAGTATTTGTGTTAAGTATTATTTTGCAGAATCTGTAGGCTACTTTGCTTGAATATTTTTTTTATTTTTTTTATGAAAGTCTATGGGGACCAGGGGCTTTCTGGTTCCATAAATTACAAAAAAAGCAAAGTTATTCATAAAAGTCGTGTACAGACTTCCAAATCCCTATGAGGCTTTATGTCAGGAACAAAGTGGAATTTATATTTTTATTCACTGGCTGGACGGCCATGATCTCCATTCACTTTCATTGTGACACAAGAGCAGTTTGGGTATTCTGCTCTAAATAACTTATTTTGTGTTAAATGGAAATCATTTAGGCTTTGAAAGACAAGGGTGAGTAAGTGATTTTTTGGGGGTGAACTATCCCTTTCAGACACAGACTTTGAGCTAAAGTATTATTTTTATTATTATTTTTTTTCACTGTAGATGGAAAACTTAAATCAAACGTGAACAGGGTTTATGGTTATGATTTTTAGTCTATGTTCAAATGTCAAACCATTTTAAAGCCCCTATTATGCTTTTTCGAATATTACCTTTCATGCAGTGTGTAATATAGCTGTTTGTAAATGTAAAAGGTCTGCGAAGTTTTAAAGATCAAAAGACTTGACAAATACAATTATTGTTTTCTAAAAGAAAGAATCGATTCTGAACTGCCAAAACGAGTCGTCAGCAATTACAGTCTCATCTGTTATATACCTACGTAACAATGTAACACATTTGCATAAGATTTGCAATGATTTGCAATGAAGACCACTATGGTCTTCACTGGCTGCCTGCAAACGATGTCTACTTGTCTTTGCCCCGCCCACAAACACTGTAGTTGTCTCCGAAGCCTGGAAGAGTTTGGTTTGTGTTGTTCATGTCAAGAAGATGCTGTTTTCAGTGCTGCGAATACACTTTGCATGCATTGTAAAGGATGAGAACTTGCACTGAACTGCAAAAAATGCTTTCGCTACTCCGTATTTTTATCTCGTCTCCAGTCCAAATAACTAAAAAATTTTAAATCAAGATGCATTTACTAAAGTAGTAAAATTGGCAGATAATTTAACTTGGTTTAAGCAAAACATCACTTCATTTAGATTTTTTCACCCAGAAAACAAAACATAATATCTTATGGCGTTTTACTCATCTAATAAATGCTTCTTGATTTAAGAATTTCTAGATATTTGGACTGGAAACAAGACAAAAATACTAAAGTAAGAATATATATATATGAAGTGTCACTTTGCTTTGTAATTTCACTTAAATGACAATGAAAAGTACCTATTAATTGTCATTAAAGTGAAATGACTGAACTTAAATATACAAGCTTGATAAAAATGATCATTCTAGAAGAAAATTTCAGATGGCACTTAGAGGCTTTTGCATCTGAACTCTTCATATATATATATATATATATTTGCAGCTGTTTGCGTCACTGTTTATTGTACTGTTGAGGAAGCCTCTGTAAGTGGTCGACCAATCACAACTGACTGGGCCATCTGACCAATCAGAGCAGAGCAGGCTTTTGGAAAAGAGGGCTTTAGAGAGACAATCAGAACAAACTGGTTTCAGACTTTGAGAAATGAGTTGATGTGCAATGTATATTATGATAAACAATTTTTTTACATTGAATACATTTACACCTATCAGACTCCAAAACAAACGAGGAACCTTTAAAATGGCATAATAGGGATACTTTAATATCATGTGTTGCTCATTTTTTTCTGAACATATTCAGGTAACAGGTTTCAGCTATCTGCTGTGTCCTAGAGTCTCACATAGTCAGAACAATGAGATTTATATATATTTTTTTTTCAGGATCCTTTACAAAGTTTTTGCATCAAACATACTATCATCTCACATATTTGGGTTCTTCCATTGTTTAAATTGGTTAGTTTGAAGTTTAATTTAAATGGTTATTAAATGTGGATACATTTGTTTAGATACTTTACATACAATTTATCTGTACTTTACAGCCCTGGTAACATATTATAGTAGGCTACATTCAGCAAAAGAGTTGAATATATGTAATATTGACAGCCTTTCAGAAGCACATAAACAAGCAATGGCCATTTGAACTGACTTCCAAAGTAAAGCCACTTTTGAGACATCTCTAGACACTCATGTGATCAACAAAAGTTTGTGACACTTTTGTTTAATACACAAATTCTCTATAAATAATTTATATGGCCTTGTACTGTCATATGAAGGCCCGCTTTGCAGTCGTCTGGTATCTTTACACAGGAAATCTATATTGACAGTCTCAGGTTTGCTTTGACCAGGGAGAAAAAGATGCCTGGTTTGAAGTCTTGTCAACTGTGTGGCTCTCTGCTGAAAAATGGATCCTTTGCATAAAATGTAGCCTCCTGCAAGTTTGTTCTACATTAGCAACTGAATACGCATGGCCAAATGCCAAACTATGAATATATTAGCATTCAAAAGTGCTGCCCCAGCCCTACTCTACACAGAACATTAGTCATTTTTTCTCCACCTTAGACTATCGGAAAAGCTGTTTATCACAACATAAAATACACGACTTCTTGTCTTTTTTCCCTTTAAGGCCACAGAGAAGATGCAGGAATGTAGGAAGCCTATTAGAACTAATTAAAATAGATTACCGGACACTCCTTCCATGAGTAAAATAAATAAATAATTTACAGAGGTGGGCCCAGGTCACTAGATAATGGAGCATTAATGCTCGCAATTAGTTTTTCAGGGTGTTGGGTCTGTGGCCTTTGCTGGCTGCAAATGCTTAAAATTTCTAAAAACACTGTCACTCAGTTTTCTGCTCTCTGAGTTATGACAGAAAAGATGATTGTTATTCCAGCTATTACAAGCATTAGCATTACTTCAGTTAAAGGTCAAATTCATGCACATTGAATGTGGTGATTGTAATAATTAACATGAACAGGGGAAATGGGCCCATAGATAACGTGCCATTTGTCATTGTCACAAATCAGACGTTAAAACGTGTCACAAATCATGGTTCCATGTTTGTTTGTTTTTTTTACATTTGGATTTTAGAAGATTCAACATTATCCACATATATAGTGTAATTCGTAGTTGTCACATGTAAAAATGTGCCAAATATTATGGTTCCATGTGTTTTTAGGTTGGAAATGGTCTGAAATATTGAATTGTCACAGGATTTAACCTCAGCTTCTTGTGGTTAAATACTGCTTTCAAGATTCTACTGTGTAAATTTAGGCAAATTAACAATAAATAATAATGTTCTGCATTGTGAGATAATAACGCACATTGTTGTGCTTTGTTTGAACTGACCTCTGGTGATTAGTGTTCCCTTTGGCTAAGAACTTGCACCTCATTTACTTTTAATACTTTTTCTTCCAGCTGCTGTAATTGTTACAGAACATTTAGTTGTTTTGATTTACAGGGGTGTTACTGTACAAATTGCTGTGATAGTGTTGCAATTAGTGGGCCCTTAAATCCATGCTGTTTCTAAGGTGATGTCCAACAAAAGACGTTTAGACGTTGACTCTGTATTCTCTGAGTCTGAGTTTTCCTCTTTTGATCCGTTGAGTACAACATGTCACGATACAATACAATGGACGATTCCCATCCAACGTGCTGTTGAAGTGTCTGATAATGACACAGGCTGGAGAGAATGAAAGGTTGATCCTTTCCGGTGGAGGTCATGCCACTCAGCGCTCGGATGCTGTGGTTCAATCAATGACAGGAGGGACAAAGGAAGAAACGAGCGCCCCCCCCCACCCCCCCTAAAATCAGCTCTGCTCATGTCACTGCTCTGCCATCACAATCATGCCACATCTGCCAACTATGAATGGAAAAGATGTTTTCAGTCATTTCCCCCCTCAGTAATACCCTTAATTAAATCTCATTGAATATTTCTCTATTATGCTAATGCACCACATTGGAAAAGTCATTATTTTGAGCAGTTATTTAGCAGTAAAGTATTTTTGATTGACATCTTCTGAGGGTGTTGAGACTTTTAATAATTGAAAACTTAAGGAGTTATGGATGTTTTCTATGAAAACTATATTGATCTATATTGCTGTACCACTCAGTGAACAAACCTTAATATGTGTTTGAAGAATGAGAAGGTCCAGTCTATGCTGTCTAAAACAAATAAAAGTGCATTAACCCTCTGGGGTCTGAGGGGTTTTTGGGGTCCTTGAGATGTTCTGACATGCCCTGACATTTGTGCTTTTTTCAGTTGCTTATAAACATATTAATGGCAAAGGTGTAATTACACTCTATTTAGCACAAACAGGGCTACCATAATATGTGAGCAACATGCATGTACATGTTTGTATTTTTGAGAGAATAATGTTTATGCATGGTTATTGAAAAAACAAAAAACTAAAGTTTCTGAAATAAGGCCACAAAACACATACTAAATACGTGTCAATAAGACTTTTGACTAATTGATGTCGTTGCCTAGAGTTTTTTCTTCAAAATGATGTGAAAATCATCCTGCCCTTATCATTCACATAACACAATACATTGATTTAAATCTTGTAAAACACTTTTTGTTTGTAAAGGCAATATGCGCAAGGGGCGTCAACCATTCAACAGCATCATGCATATGTAGTGTTTCACACCTGAGGAGACAATGGGGCCTACATACTTAATGAGCCATTCATTCAGGTGTGTCACCTATAGCCACAAGAAAGAATGCAAGAGCAATATATATATATATATATATATATATATATATATATATATATATATATATATATATATTCCACCAAATTGGTTCACAGTTGGAAGCATGTCAATTTATTTTTTTTCATTTTTTTTCACAAATTTTGCTTGCAAATTGTATAATATCCAAGGAAAACATGTCTAATAATTGTGCAGTTAATTCTCATACTGTATTTTCAGTTTTATGATAAACATTAGCAATTAAAGTTGTGTGGACATGATTATCTTGAGTGTTTGTGTGGGCAATTGATGAAAACAAAGATATATTCAATATATTAAAATATTATACTACAGAGGAATTTCTAAGAGAAAAGAAGATAAATGTTGTACTTACTTGGATATATTTATCACGTTCTCTTAGCTCTGTGTTTCATGGCCAGCAGAAAATAAAGTGTTTATTTGACAGAGTCTCTGACTCTAGAGTAGCTTGACATGGGCTTTGTCGTACTCCGGTGACTTTCTCTAATGTACCTGTCATTCCCTTGATATATGGCTGCATGTATATTTTAAGGCTCACCTGGCATATGTGTCACAGGCAGTCTGTTTGTGGCATAATGATTGATCAACACTTCTCAGGGAAAAGAGGGAGAAAGAATTTACTCAATTGGTTGTGAGCTCTGTTTCATTGTAAACAATCACACATCCTCAACTACAAAACTAAACTTTTTTCCTCCTTTACAATTAAACTCAGCATCCTCTCATACTTTTGAGTCATGTTTTTTTTTTTTTTTTTTTTTTTTTTTTTTTAAGTACCAAATATGCTTCCAAAAATATATTTGATAATTTAGTTGCACCAGTATAGAAGGCATACAATTGTTTGTCCAAAATGCTATATCTTTTTGACATTCAGATCGAGTTCCACCTGCTGATAATTTACGGAATACCTTGTTGACAACCACCAGCATGTTGCTGCAAACTGGTATGACCTTTCCCCCCCTTTGTAACACAAAAGAAATCCAATGTCAAAAGAACATAATTCAAAGAGCTCTTTCTTTTATGATCTCTAATAATAAATACCATCACAAGGGGTCGCCCTTGAGAGCCCCAAACAACTCTGATGAATTTGCATGCCAGGCCACGCCCCCGGACATACAGTCAAGTTTCCTTAATGTTAAAGGTATAGCGGAGGATGTTTTACTTCCTGGTGGGTAACCTATACTATTGGTCCTCCTAATTGTCAATCATTCTGGTGAATCAATCAAACTTTTCAAAAAGTGGAGAGGGCGGGTCTTATCTAAAATTTGGAAAGATCCTCCGCTATACCTTTAAGTCAAGTCAAGTCACATTTATTTATATATCGCATTTTACAATACAGATTGTTTCAAATCACCTTTACAGAGATAACAGGAAAATTATGCAAAAAAAAGTTTGTTTCCAGAAGAAAATAGCATTCAGTGAAAAAAAAAGTTATTCATTTAGTTCATTTATTTATAGCGTTACGCTCAGAAATACAGTGTAACAACATACAAAACTTCACAGTGAGTGATGGGGTGAACCAGGCTTATGGTGCGTTCTATTATTTATCCGTGTTGGAGATCTTACTAGGAAGACAGACATTGCCTAGCAACACACACCAACCCGCCCCCTTTCCTCGGATTTCACAGCTCGGAAGTTGGACAACCGTGAGGACACCGAGCAAGAATTCCGCCCTGTGTGACTTGTAAGTATGAATTGTTTTCATTGTTTCATTGATCTGGACCGCTTTGGTTGTTTAAATGACGATTTTAATCACTCGTATCACTCATATTACTGCAATAACTTACTGCGTCCGTATCACTGCCTGCATGTTTTTCTCCGAATCAGACGCACAAAATATACCAGAACACTTGAAGTGTAGAAGTGGCATCCTATCCATGGGCCGAGTCCGGTTCATTGACAATAATGGAACGCACCATTATATGGGGTGAGCTAAACAAGATAATGAGACACAGGCGAATGTGATAATGAGTGCTGATGAGTCCAGGCAGAGAATTATGGGAGATGTAGTTTGTGAGTGAAACATGATAGTCTGATGTGGAGTGCTCTCAGGTGGCTCTCAAGGGCACTCCAGCTGATGACTGTTACAGCATCATTAAATGTGAGCGAATGTTTGACTGTTCTTTTTGAACTCTTTACTGCAAATAATGTCAGAGTCCGTTAGAATAAAATCAAATGTTTACAATTTATTATATCAGGTAAATGTATCATGCCAATTACATAATCAGTTCAAAGATAATCAATACAAAACATCAAATGCTCTGGAATAAAGAGAAGAGATGCGAACCCGACATTAGGAAATACATGATGTATTTCTCTGTGACTCTCAGCATTCACGGGCTGATCTGAGGTACAGAATAGCCCTGATCCTTCTTGTTGCATTTCTTTATATAGACTGACCAAGGCAGAAACCTCTTTTCAAATGTAAACATGAGTTCACAGTGGCAATTTACATTAATCACCGTCCCAGACTTACTGGAGGCAGAAGTTGATTTACATGGAAACATTTGCTAACAATGGGAATTTACATTAAGTTTACACATTTGAGAACAGGAGGCCGTTTGCCTGGAGACCGACCCTCATTTGTGTGCTAGTTATCTCTAAACTCTTAAAAACCTTATTACCTTTTGTTTGACTTATTTGGGAATGAGACATTTGTACCAGGTGCATTGAAACATTTCAAATGATACCAAACATGTTACTGTATGCTAATTATTCACATTAAACCATATAGATTCTTGGGTGAATTTTGGTGGGGATGGGTGAAGGGAATGATGTGTAAATTGGGAGGTGGTCAACTCAAGTGTGATTGTCTCTCGAATGATGGTGCTAGTTTCACAAGAGAGAGTTCAAATGTTAATTTCCTTTGTTCTCTCAGAGAGTTGCCCTCTGTTCCAGTTTTTCCAGCCTTCCAGTCTCAACAGCATCTCAACCCCTCAGAAGCAGTTCAAGTTGTGGCAGGAGGTACAATGTCTCCCTTTTTAGGATTACACCAGTAAGTGTGACGTTCTCTTTCTGTCGGCCACTTTAGATGTTGTGTCGAAATACCAACGCTA
Organism: Leuciscus leuciscus; assembly: GCF_965113295.1. Taxonomy (NCBI): domain Eukaryota; kingdom Metazoa; phylum Chordata; class Actinopteri; order Cypriniformes; family Leuciscidae; genus Leuciscus; species Leuciscus leuciscus. The sequence continues at coordinate 33,231,482 of NC_138744.1, read as the reverse complement.
GGGGTCCCTATACTGGCCAACAGCAAGTGCAACTACGCTAAATCGCGACCTACCAATGCCCAGGGTAATGACCTTGGGTGTCCCTTTCAAGGAGACCTTCTCACCTTTAGGGTGAGGTCACTCGAGCCATCGGCCTCCTCTGATTTTTCTCAATACGTTTTTTTGAAGCCTGAAGCCAATATCGAAGTTGTGTCGTATGCATCAACCCCATCAGTGTGACTACAGAGAATGAAGCAATATGCCACATGAGCCTCTGAAAATACTTCAGTGGGACCGTTCTTTTGTGCTTGAACAGTCTCAAGTCAAGTCAAGTCAAGTCAAGTTTATTTGTATAGCGCTTTTCACAATACAGATTGTATCAAAGCAGCTTCACAGTATTAAATTAAAATAATACAACAAAGTTTGTTTCAAGAGGAATTTATTGATTGATAAAATTAAATTAAATATCCCCAAAATATCCCCAACTGAGGGGATATGCAGTCTCAAGCAGTCCATCACTTTAGAAAGATGTGCTGTCATGGCAATTGAGTCCCACTCCACACCGTGAAAAGAGATGCACTGCACGGGGAGATGACTTGAAGTCTCAATCGGGCTAGGTGCTCGAGGCCCTGTATGCACACAGCAACTCTCGCAAGTGAGCTAGGATTAGCCAGTCATTGAGATAGTAGAGCATGCAAATGCCCACCTCCTTTTGCGGGGCAAGAACAGCCTCTGCGACCTTCGTAAAGCCGTAAGGAGACAGTGAAACCCCGAAGGGGAGGACCGTGTACTGATATGCAAGACCTTCAAAGGTGAACCGTAGAAACAGTCTGTGCCATGGAAGGATTTAGATATAAAAAAGTATGCGTCTTTCAGGTCTATTGTTGCGAACCAATCATGATGTTGAACAAGTGAAAAGATGTGTTTCTGGGTGATCATATAATGGAAGCTTGTACAGGGTCCGCCTCCTTGTACAACCCACCTCCTTTCTTTGGTACTATGAAGTAGGGCCTGTAAAATCTTGGCTGGAGGGACAGGGTCTTTACCAGTAGGACAGCAGTCTCCGCCCAAAGGACAAGAGCGTTCTCACCTTGTACTGAGGTGGAAAGCAGTCCACTGTACCTAGGTGGTCGCCTAAAGAATTGTGTTGCTGAAACTGATCGTTCTGATAAGCCAGTGCGACAGGCTGGGCAGCGATAGCCACGTGTCCAAACTCCGTACGAGCGGCACCAAAGGAATGATATCCAGTTTACCCAAAGTGGGGGGCCTAGTCAGCAGTTTTGTAAACCCTCGTCAGGAAAGATTAGGTAAATTTGCAAGCTTTGGATGGGAGCTTCGGCTGATTCCGAACGTCCGCATACCCCCGTGCCGCCCCACCATCAAGGGTAGTAAGATAGCAGGAGCCTGTAAAGCATTTTCTGGCAGAAAAAGGTGCCTTCTACGACTTCAGGATCTCCTTGAAAATGGCAGCATGGCACAATGTCACTCTCTGAACAAAGGAACCAATCATGCTGTCGCTGTGAGAGCATGACGCATCCACGATCATGGTTTCAGTATGGGCATGGCCCACTCAGTGCAGACAGCGATCGTGCTCGTCTAAGGGGGAGAGAAAAAGCCTGCATCCAGAAGGACAAGGCCGGAACGGCACCTTTAAAAAAGACACAAACCGCTGTGTAGCCCTTTTAGAAGAATTTGCTCTTTAATAGGGACATTTGCCTCTTTCAGAACGCGGCTGTGCTGATGCACTCAGTGTTACTCTCTGCACTTATCTGTGCACGCTGGAGAGAGACCGCTGATGTGTGCTGCGAGTCCAGCTGTCGAAACGTTGAAAGTGAGAAAGGGAATGAGAAAGGGAATGTCGGTTATTTTCATAAGTTTCAGCGTCTCGTTAGATCTAACATTCTGCCCGTTTAAAATCAAACACAACGATAAAGTAGTGTGGTAAGACTACATTTATTTGAATTAATTAATTAGAGAGAGAGAGAGAGAGAGAGAGAGAGAGAGACACTAACAATGAAGCTGTGAGTTTAATTAATTATTTCACAAAAAAAGTGATGTTATCCGTTCTTTGCTGAGAAATATAATTTCACGAGTTCACACTTACATACAATTAGAGGGGGTAAAGTTGAATGCATATTTGGCGTGCTGTCCGGGGGGAGGGCTCCGAGCTCGGAGTTCGGCCCAAACCCAGAGTACTCCCCCCGTATGTAAGTGGTTAGGACTAGAAGTGTGGAGAAGGGCTGGTGGAGGGATGCTGCTAAACTGTCAAGGGATTGAGGTGAGACTGCTGAATGTATATATACACCTCTTACCATTGATTGCTGAGTGCTCTCCACTTGTGTTAATTATCTGAACGTGCTCCTCCCGAATTTTGTTAATAAAACATCATGTAGTGATTCAGTAACAAAGCTATTTTATTTTAAAAGTTGCGTGGCACCGATGATAAGTTTCTGTGCTCCTGATTGTTTCTGTGTGCGTGCAGAAACCAATATCCAATTTCTGCGTGTGCGTGCGTGTGTGTCAAAGCAGCGCAGTTCTGTGATTAAACTACCTGTCCATTAAGTGATTTAGGGCGCTTTCACACTTGCAGTTTAGTGCGGACCGGGGCACGGTTCGCATGAAAAATCGCTAATTTGAACGCTGTCATCGGACCCGGGTGCGCACTAGAGTACCGAACCCGAGACTACCTGGAGGAGGTGGTCTGAGCTCGGTTGCTCCCGAACCGTGGCGCGGTTCGCGTTAATGTGCAAGCAACACGGACTCGGGTGCGCGCTTGTTCAGGAAGTATAGTATCCCGCGCATGCGTATCACTGTCGATATCATTGTTTCCTCACACACGACAACCATGAGTGGCAGGGGAACGTTGTGGGACACTGAAGAGGTGATGTCTCTCACTATGTTGTGCATAATAGCACCAAAAAAACAGACAAATTACAGCTATGCTCAGTCGAGTTGTATTATACATGCATTTTCCGTGTGCGTTTGCGATGACGTAAGATCGCTGCAAACGCACCTGGGTTCGATACAACTAATTGAGTGTGAAACCAGACCAACGCTGCGGGGGGCGCCGGGAACGAGCGCACTCGGGTTCGGACCGCAGCAAACGAACCCAGTGGAAAAACGCCCTAAAATGCACACCTTCCAGCCAATGAGAATTGAGTTTTCAGACAGATCACAGTATGAGTTTGGACGTCTTCCTCTGGCATTCCAAATAAATTAACAAATGAGAAATTTCTGTCCCTCCGTGCAGTCTGTTCTCTGCGGTTCCTCCTCCTATCAGCAATTATCGCAGCAAGTCATGCGCAAAACTTAAGACATTTTTTGCGTGTTACACAAAGGTGCAAAATACCAGTAAATTGACTACCGCAAACCTTAGTAAAACACTTTGCATGCTGTATTTAAATACTTGTGTGAATATTTTGTTTTAATAATAATCCAGGATTAACAATTATGTGCTTTTGAAACCTAAATGTCCCCAACACTTTGGCCACAGTCAGTGTGTCTTAATCATGTTCAAATATAACAAAAGGGGAAATTAAACTAGACAAATGTCTAAATATATTAACTCATGACTTTGAGTAACAAAGTGAGGTAATCAAGAAATTCTTACTAGTGCTTTTACCTAGTAACAGAAGAGTTTTCTGAGTTATACATAAGAACCAATCACATTGTGGAAAAATTGGCAACCAAAATAAATCCTTTTTAACACCAAAACAAGGTTTGTGATGGCACAAGATGGTACTAAATCTGGGCCTAAAGCCGCCTTTCCACTGCAAACGACAAACGACAGCCGTCGGACCGGAAGTCATTCATTTCCTATGGAGAGACGTACGGGAGCTGCGGGGAGTTCCGATCATATGCGTATGCGGAAATTTCGGATCCGATTTGAGCTTCGGATGCGTTGAAATATCTGAACTTCTGCGGCTAGACCGTATGCGACCGATCGACCGGATGTGATGTATTCTAATCAAAACTATGAGCGCGAAGCTAGAATTACCAATATTTTAATACTTTAATGTAAACGCTATTCCTGCAAAATGACGGTTATTAATAATTATGGCTGAAAAAAATATTTGTATCATTATTAAATCAATATTTATATTGATTAGCTCTATAAAATCGACAGTTTTTTATATAAGATGTATTGAGGGTCATTTGTTTTGTGTGGATATATTCATGCATGCATTACATTCATTAAAATCATTAATTTGACCATTGTGAACAGCGGAGGGTAACGGTTGCATCACGACCAATTTCAAAGTTCCGTGCGACTGACACCAGGGGGCAAAATGCGACAATCGAATGCGAATGCCGTGCGCAGTGGAAAGGCGGCTTTAGATTGCAATGCTTGGACTGCCCAATTTACCTCAAAATAAATATTGCAATTATTTTTGTCATAAATATATTTATGTAGTTATTTTTTTATTTTTATTTTTTTTTTGTCATTCACAATGTTGTTTTATGGAACCAATTAAATTACTATATAACAATTACTTTAAATTATTATTACTAAAACCATACTGTAAAATAAAAGTATTTATCAATAACAACAACATTATTAATAATAATTACTGACATAAAAAAAAAAAAAAACATAATAATTTTGCCTTGTTTTGACAACTTAGAAGGCGTTATTGTCATTTCATTCTCTATGACTCCTCACAGTCATGGACTGATCATGTAATTCCAAAACTGATATGAATGATTGTTTCAATAGTCGGACTGCTCCAGTTCTCATGAACAACGTCTGCTGGAAGATTTATTTGTATTTTTATGGTTTCCGTAGATCAGGGATGTCCAAACTTAGTCTTGAAGGGCCACTCTCCTGCAGAGTTTAGCTCCAACTTGCTTCATTGCTTCAACAAACCTGCCAGGAAGTTTCTAGTATGCTTAGTAACTCCTTGAGTAGCTGGTTCTGGTGTGTTTGACTGGGGTTGAAGCTGAACTCTGCAGGACAGTTGCCCGGATTGGACACCCCTGCCATAGATGATAGAAAAAAAAAAAAATATATATATATAGTATAATGATTTCTTGATAATTATGATGATTACCTGATAATACTGAATTATTTTTATTTATTTTTTTATCCCGGACTGTAATTGTGAAATTGCTAAAACATGGCCCAACAGGCTACAGGAGGTCTATTTTTTTTTAATATATTTTTTTTTTAGCATTTCAAATATTCTTATACATTCTCTGATTGAGCATCTGTAAGGGGTGTTTCTAGTGTTGCAATGTCTCCAAAAGTTCCATCTTGAGTGACTTTAGTACCATCTTAGTTCTGCTTAGTGAGAGTGAGCTTTCATGAATCTGGGCCATTGAGAGTGTAACGGCAGGCTCCTATACTCGAACATATCTAGGCCTACCTCTAGAATGAACAGTAGGAATGAGAAGGGTAAAGCAGGCTTTCATATTCTCAAATGCTCTGTTTGTGGAATGTTCATAGGACGTTCACTCGTGTTGTTGAGTTAGTATGGAAAATTGGATGATTGTGCATGATCTCTGCAATTTCAGCCTGCAGTGTGCAATTCAATCCTTATAGACTCGTCATTTTGGTCGCATTGAGCAACAATGGCTCTAACATTAAGGAAATACTCAACTGCCATTGCCTTTCCATGCTTTCATTTAAGCAATTTTCTTTCCTCATTAAATGCTGGATATATCATCACATTTGCTATGTTTAATGTATGTACTATATGTGGCAAGGCAGGTTAGATCCCGCCCTATTATTTGTGGTTGTCACATGAATGATGTCTGTGACAGCCTATTGGTGGCCGTCCCCGTCCCAGGCGGAGTTCAGGCCACCTGAGTATGCATCATTGTTATGATCGGTCCTGTGTGTGAGTGTGTGTCTGCGGGAGGTATGTACCTAGCTGTTTGGCTAATGTTGCCGCTAGTTCACATGCACTATTAAAGTGGGGGTGTATTTGTTGTAGCCAGGTTATGGTCAGGATTGGTGCGACTTTGCTTTTGGGTGCAGGCTGTCTTTTACCACAGGTATGTCTATTCCAACGGATTAATGTTTGTTCTGGTGTGACCCTCGGTAACCTATGCTTCCATCGGATTGCAGCTCATGTGTACGATTAGATGGAACACCTGTACATTTGCAGTTTGCGCAGGGATGGTTTCTTCATAAGGGTGATAGGGCGACGCACCACCACCAAAGTGCGAAAGGGACTTTTCAATCACATTCACATTCAACCCATGATTCAACCACAGAGTTATGCTAACCGTCACTGTCTGCCTCTGGATATAGTCCAATCAGCGTCAAGTCACGTTCTGTAGTACCTCCTCTTTTTGGACGATTGCACGATTTTTGGAGAATCGAACAGTGTTTCCATAGATTTTTTTTTTTTTTTTTTTTTTTTTACGGCAGACACTGCAATGCATTCTCTATGGGTTCTGAGAGGGCTAGCACTAACATGCTTTCGCCATCATATGTAAACTTCACTTGTGCAGCGATTGGTGGGGACAAATATACCTCTATTGATAATCTTTAAGCTGAAGTGACATCCAATAATTTCCCCAGTGCATAACTTACATTTCACAGACATATTCTCCATCTGTAAATGTTATAAAGTCAAGAAAATATTTCCATTTTGCTGTCAGGAGTGGACAGGCCTTCTGCAAGCTAAACTTCCATGAACGAGCGCCGCCGCGTGCATGTGCGCCGAACAGACGGAGCGCAATAGAATAGGAGCACAATAATTCTGACTAAAATATACATTAACACTAAAATATAAATATATTTTGCTAAAATATTTGTTGTTGAATATTTGTTGTTGTTGGTGAACGTGCTTGGCCTATAGAATTTCATTTGTATTTTTATGATAGCAGTTTTGTTCTTATTTATTTTAATTTTTAATTTAGCGAATTTAACGTCGTCTTTAAAAAGCATTATTTTGTTTTTAGATTGTAACATGATTTGACTTTTTTGCACATAATAGATACTGCAAGGTTACATTCACTATGTTTGTTTTCATAGCCTAATATGAACATTTTGTAGGAGAAAATTTATCAGGATATGAACAAACTTTTTTTTTTGTTTTATTATTAAATTCAGATCTTTTTTAATTCAAATAGAGAAAAAAACAAGAAAAAAACAAGACAGATTTTTCTTGGCTATAGCCTATTGCCCAACCCTTTATCTTATGGCATGCTTTAAATGCTGATTTTTCCATTTTTTAGCTAAGCAGTAATAATACTGTTAAATGGTTATTTAACAATAAGCCTACATTCAGTCCTGCATTAATAATTCAGTTTGTTTGAATAAATAACTGAATAATCTGTGGGTCTAGCGATCTACTACTGGGTATATATATCTAACCACTTGAGCATTATGGGGTTGGGTGTTTAAGAATCATTCATTCATTTTGTATATTTTTAGTGAGTCAATTGGCTCGTGAGCAGGCAAATGCTCCCTAGACAATGTTGAGACTGCACTGATTGTTCTGCTGCCATTTACTACGGTGTGACCGTTTCAGTATTTTTTTCTGATTTGTTTTTCTCTTGTTTGTTTTGTATTTGTAGATAGCTTTACGCTAATGCTAGGTAAAGAGTGGCTAGTCTCAGAGAGCCGGCACTTAATGTTAGACGTGCCGTTAATGGTGTACATTAGCCCCACTTTTTGTTATATTGCCACCAGCAGTTTGTTTGTTTATTATTTTGGTTGCTTTCTTTGGTCTGGGCTTTTCCTAGTGACTGTGGGGAAAGTGAGTAATATTCTGTACCTGAGAACACCATACATCTCTTGTTTTGTTTAACGTTTTGCAATATCTGTCAAGTTATTTACTTGACATTTACTTTAAGTTAATTACTTTTGGATTTGTTTTGGATTTGAAGTCCAAATAATTGTTGATTTAATTTTGTATTGACTTATTTTGTTTTTTTGTTTTGTTTCTTCTTTTTTTTTCTTATAGCAGTTGGCTGCTCCACTCTTTGTGTCAAGGTTTTACTGGCAATTTGGTGTAAACCTCTTGGGCTATACCAGTCTGTCTAACTTCTGTGGCCAGTAACTCGACAATGGTTGACCTCCTTTATGGTTTGAACTTGTTCTACTATAAATTGTTGATAAATGTGTGTCTGTTGGCAATTTTTTTTTTTTTTTTTTTAGGAGCTGAAGGCCCCCGGCTTAGGGAAGCTAGCTGCCCTTTCGCTTTTGGTGGTGTTCCCTTCACAGAGTGTGTATTTGTGTGGAGTATATTTGGGTGAGTGGTGTGGTCTTAGGATACTAGCTAGCCGCCCTACTGGTAAGCCTCATCCTAAAGTTCCTTCTTTTTTTTTTTTTTTTTTTTTTTTTCATTTTTGGTCTGGTGCACACGAGTCAACAGTTTGTATACATTTTATATAATTATTGTTGTGAAAATGAAAGTGTTTTATATTCATATCCACGTCTCCTGTCCTCCATGGTAGCGAACCTGTGTGCCTTATGAAATGTCCCCGTTCATGGAAACGGGGTGGCGTAGTCTGCTCTTTATCTTGCTCCATTTTGTACATTACTGTAAGTTTGGCCCTTCCACTACCCCACCACATATAAATAAAGGCAGGACAGTTCCCTCAAAGACTGAATTGTTTATTCTGGTGTCTTTTAAAAAATATGGATCATCTTTCTGTCAAGTATGTTTTTTGATTCAACCAATATAAAAATGCACATTAAATAAATTACATGGTTGTTTCATTGTTTTCAGCGCATTATCTCTCATCTGTGAGGAAAACTTTCTGTCAGTGTCACGTCTCAAACAGTGCCTTTGTTATTGAGTTGTTTGGTTTGTCCTTTTGTAAGAATGACTAACATATTGATTTTCAACAATGTTATCATGAGGGCACTGAGATAAGTGATGTTGAAGCTAAAGAGGGAAATCTGACAGCAATTTAGATCAAATTAAACCTTG